>NC_058409.1:38802438-39052075 GCF_002201575.2 Neomonachus schauinslandi | reverse complement strand
AAAGAAAGAAAGAAAGAAAGAAAGAAAGAAAGAAAGAAAGAAAGAAAGAAAGAAAGAAAGAAAGAAAGAAAAGAAAGAAAGAAAGAAAGAAAAAGAAAAGAAAGAAAGAGAAAGAAAGAAAGAAAGAAAGAAAGGAGGGAGGGAAGGAAGGAAGGAAGGAAGGAAAAGATTCAGCATCATCTTCAAAGATAGTCTTAAATACCATATTAGAGGTGTGTGTGTGTGTGTGTGTGTGTGTGTAGAGAAGATATTTTATTTTGCTCTGAAGTATGCTCCTGGATTTGTAAACATGTTTATTGAGAGTAAACTCTCAGTGGTTTCTGCATGTTTATTTTGACTGACTGGCAGAACACAGCAGTTTCTGGAACAGAGCTGGGGAATATGTACTAGCCTAGTATCAAGTGTTGCTAGAGCTTTTTTGCAAATCATCTCTATGAACTTTAGATAATTTGGGTTAAAATATAAGGAATACTGTGGGTTACTCTTAAATAGGATGTTGATAGTAAAGAGGCTCATTCATTCATTCATTTATTTTAAAAAGAAAGAGGTAACAATTGGGGCAATTAGAAAGGGAGTTCTCCTTTCCTTGTTTCTAGTTTTTAAAAAAGCACGTATATGGTTGTACATTAGTACGTGTACTAATATGCACGTATATTAGTTGGAACTAATATCTTTAGCTGCTTTACCTCTAGTAAGCCTCACAACAACCTGAGGAGGCAGATACTATACTGCCTCTGCCACTTTCTATTCACATGACCTTAGGCTTTAAACTGGTTTTGCCTCAGGTTCCACACTTGGAAAATGGGGACAATATTAATACCTTTCTGTAAGGTTGTTGTGAAGATTACATGCAGTAAAGTCTATAGAACAATATCTGGTATAGAGTATCAGCTCAATCAGTGGTAGGCATGTCAGCATTATCATTACTATTATTTTTATTATAATGGTTATGTTATAGATCTGAAAGCTAAGTCTCAGAGCAATCAAGGGTCCTGCCTGAAATCACATAGCTAGTAGATGACAGATCCAAGGTTCAGATCCAGATCCATCTGATGTCCAAGTCCGTGCTCCACATCGCCCACCACCTTACCCTGTCTCCAGCCAACTGAACATGGGCACTGTGTTCTTTCTTATGAACACAGAGCTGAAGAATACTCAGTTGACTAGAACTCCTGTCTTATTCAGCAGAGGAGTCCTTTCTTTTAGACAGAGCTGGACCTTTCCTTTCAGGGGTCAGCAGCTTGGGTCACTGCCTCAGAGCAGCAGTGCAGAGCTGCCTTAATCTTTCTCTGTCTAGCTTGCAGCCTCCCTTCTCCTCACCCCACCTCCTGTATGCTGATAAATCAAAGCAATAGCAACAAAATGGAAAGACTAAATACACATTTCTTTAAGGATCATATGAAAGGGGATTTTTCTTTTTCATTAAACATTTGATAACAACATCTTAGGCTTTTTGATGTTACTTTCCCATATTTTGGACTGGATAAAAGCATGTGACTCATAGAAATGACCATGGGAGGAAAAGCAAATGAGTCACCTTGCCCAGCCCATCTGGAGCTTCCCATGGCCATGCCCCTGGGAGCAGCATCCCTGCGGGCCAATCCAGCCAGCACTCCTCATGCAGCAGTGGGGGCTGCATAGGACAGGGGTTTCTTCCAGAGACATTGGAATCTCAGAAAAGGAGTGAGTCAGGGAAAGTTAAACATCAGAGCCTGAAGGAGTTACCCTGTAACTTTTCCAAAAAACATTTACTGCTATCAGCTTAGAGGTTTCTTGTCCATGTTTCATCACTTCCAATTCCCAGGTACACCCCCACGGCAGAACACTCCTCAGTGCTATGCACACTTCAAAGAGTTGCCGTCCATGGTACCCTCCTGCCCTTTTGAGCAAGCTCAAGGCACTTAGATTTGTGTATCTTTCCAACAGATAAATCTCTGTTCCCTTTATTGTTTTTATTGCTCTATTGGAATCTGTCCAGCATGTATCCTTCTGGTACAAAAGTGCCCTGGGTAAGCCCACACTCCTGGCCTTTGGAGTTGGGAGTTGGAGAGAGAATTGCTACATCCCTCAGCCCACTTTGCCTCAGGTCTTTTGAAACTTCCTCCTTTTAGTCATCTAGTGAGGGAACCACATTTAAAAACCTAAGCTGCTGTCCATTTTTGTAAAACCTGAGTCTCTCTCTTGGTGTGCTGTTTCTCTACGTTCATGCCTTGTTTTTCTCAGTTCCAACTTTCATTCCTGGGAGACCTTAAACTTGAACTCCTGCAGCCCTAATTATTTAGCTTATGGACTTTGGGCAAGTTGATCCGTCTGTCTGAGCCTTAGTTTCCTCATCGGGAACAAGAAGATAATAATTCCGATTTCCTAGCATTGGGTGAGAATTTATAGCTGGGTGAGTTAGGACCATGCTGGTCCTCTCCAGTGGGCTTCTTGCAGCCCACATCATCCAATAACTTCTTTTTCTCCCGGGACAATTCCCCTTGATAGTCACTCAAGGTGATTTTTAAAAAAAAAATTTCCACTCATATCTCTCAGAAGAGATATTTTTTTCTGTCTTTACCAGGATTTGTGATTATGCTATTTCTTTATTCCCTGATACCAAGGGCTGACTTAAGTCTAAAATTGAACCAGTAGCTTATTCCTCTCACCCGAATCAAGACTAAAAATGAAAAATAAAAATAAAAATGAAAAATAATGTCATTTCTTTTGTTGGTATTTTTACAAATCCACTTCAGACTTCTCTCCCACAGAATTTATGCAACTTCTATATAAATGCAGACACGTGAATTGAAAAGCAATAAAAAAGCTGCCATTACATGCACAAGTAAATTTACCAGGAACATTAAAACCCTCAGGTGACTTAAAAAATAATTCTTTAATCTCTGCTCGGTTAAGAAAAAAGCAAACAAAAGATATAAAGCTCTCAATATAATGTTGTACTTTCATTTTGTGACTGTTAATTTGCCTTAGGTATGTTGATTTTTTTCACCTGTCCAGGGTATTAAGAGATAATTTCTTTGTAGACAATTTGCCTGATTTTAAGTTTGATAATCTATTCCTTCTTTTTAGAATGACAGACAGACTTTTAACACTCAACTCTTAGATATTTGTGCAGAGTTCTCCAAAGAAACAAAGCAGTTATAACTATCATTTAAAATTCACCCAACAATCTCCCCTTCCAAGTAGGTTAATATTCCAAATGCCAACTGTGGAACAATTTCAAATTCAACTAAAAGAAACACAAAGGAGCTGTATTGGGATCTCTCTTTTATTTAAGGTGGGTTTTGTTTTGTTTTGTTTTATTTTGTTTTTATAGCTACACACCAAATCTACCCTACCTCACTCCTCTCCCCCAAATAGCCAATGGTCAACAACCATAAAGTAGGTTATATTTCTGTAAACTGTTCTGCTATCAACCCAAGGACTGTTCTGTTGGTTGAGGCCTGCTTTTCTGTAAAGTGCTCTTAGTCCATAAATACGATTTTAAGATTACAAGCCCAGCAAGCATTAATCCTAGGAAGAAATAGGAAAGCAAAGTTTTCACATTCAACAGCCAGTATTCCGGATAGATTATCATCCCTATTCAGACTATGAATTATGACTAAACAAATGATTAGGCTAAAAATAAAATATGTATCTCAATTCTTTCATAATTAGACCATTACTTCTGTGGAGAAAGGGAGTTTCAGATAGAATTGGCTAGTAGTTTTCACCATGATTAAAGCATAGTCTAACAACTGCTGACCCAAATCAATCTATTGAAGTCAGTTGTTACTAACATATTGATGACAAGATATAAAATATCGAAAAGATTAAATCATTATGCAGAACAGAGAAAGCAGGTGTAAGCCCCTTTGGAGGCCAGGCAGCTGAGTGAGTGAGGCAGGCTGGAGGGTGAACTGGAGAGCTGGCCTCTGGGTAAGGGGACAGCTGTTACTTCATTCCAGCAATTTCACGTCAAGTGGAAATGCAGGTCCAGAAGATCTGTGCGATCTTCTGATTTTTTGAAGAACCACAAAATAAGAGATTTTTTTTTTTTTAGTGTGAACTCTGCTTATATTCAAATTTTTAAGCTAATTTGAATTTTTAAAGGATTCACTACCAGCCCAAAGGAACCAGAGCTGGGGATAACATTCAGCTTCTGTGCTGCTAATATGTGATCTTTAATTTAAATTATATGGAAGACACTGGCTGGTTGCTGACTAAACTTGTTTCCTCTCCTTTCTGAGCACACAGCTAAATTCTATTTCTCAGTCTCCCTTACAGTCAGCCCAAAAGAATGTGGGTGGAAGCAATGGCCGTCACTACCATGCTCTATCCTCCACTCCCTCCCTTTCCTCCCTTCTCTGCCAGCCCAATGCAGAGGATCCAGGATGACCCCAGAGTCCCAGAAGATGGCATAACCTCCAGATGTAAGGACTCCAAACGCCCTCGTGGAGGAGACCCTCCCTCCCCATTCCTCCACCTCAGAGAGCCTTGCATTGGACTGTAAGATCAAGAAATAAACCTTTTTTAAAACCCTTGAAATATTGGGGTTTTTACAACATTTAGCTGATCTTGGTTAACATAGTTTAATAATTTCTCCATTATGTGTCAATAAGGGGGGTGGGGGTTGTTAGCCCAATTGGATCTTTAAGCAGTGAAACCTAAAAAATAATGAAACTGTTTTTTCATGCTGAAGAGATACATGAAGAAATAATGCTAATATTTTAAGTCCACTTTGTTTTTTTGAGATCACAAATGAGAGTATGTTTTTATAACAAAACTGCTTCCATTAAGAAGCTTTACTGGTAGACATAATAAGCCTTCTCTCGGGATAAAATGCTCTTACAGCAAAGACAGGGTGAGTTAGAGATAACTGCATTGCGCAACCATATCCTCAAGCCCTTTTCTTCTTCAGGTTATCTTTCACATTTTTGGCTGACCTAAAATCCTGTCACTTCTTGAATAGCCTGAATAGCCATGTGTTGAGTAGAAATTATAGTGCTTCCTCCCTCTCTCTCTTACATTTAGTTTTTCTGTCTCTACCTACATAACTCCTATTTTTAGCATTCACCCCAGAGAGAAATACTAATGCATTAGAATGTTTTAACTATTCCTATTTAAAATCATTTCTTCTTTTGGAAACTTGAGCAATTTCTAAATCAGTAAAGAATGCACAGATAGCAAATAGGGAAAATATTGCTAAATGCAGTTTTATGACCCCTCTGCTTCATTCTCAGGATGAAGAATTCCATTCTCAACAACCCTTTGGAACATAGTAAAATTTTAAAAAATAGCAAAGTAGCCTTTGTAATGATGATAGACATTTTCTTTTTTTTTTTTTAATTAATGTATTTACTTGAGAGAGAGAGAGAGCACCAGGAGCCCGTATGAGCAGAGGGAGGGGCAGACAGAGAGAGAGAATCTCAAGCGGACTCCCTGCTGAGCAGCGAGCCCAAGGAGCCCAACATGGAGCTCCATTTCAGTACCCTGAGATCTTGACCTGAGCCGAAATCAAGAGTCAGACACTCAACCAACTGAGCCACCCAGGTGCCTCAATGATAGACATTTTCAAATGAATTAGTACACTGGACATATACATATATATCTAAATAAAATACTTGCAGAATCAGAAAGTAAAGTTTAAAACTCAGTAGTGATATAGCCTGTGATTAGATTGGGCACCAAATGGGATATTAAGAGAGCAGTACAGAGCAGTAATAATCTTCTTATAATCACCATAAGTCAGACCCTTGGTAGAATGCCACATCCAGTTGTGGTTCATAGTGCAGAAGAAAATACAGTACTTGGTGAAAGTTTAGAGGAGGATCACAAATCTGATTAAGAGAACGATAACAAGATATACCCAGAGAAAGAAAACTTAAGCCACAGTTTCCAAGTATATGAAGGGCTTTCCTTCCTTTCTTTGGAGAGGGGGAAAAACATACAAGAAAAAATGGACACAGAAGGTACACAGATGGCCAATAGACATCAGAAAGGATGCTTATTACCATCACTAATCATCAGAGAAATGCAAATCAAAACCACAGTGTGATATCACCTCACACCCATCAGAATAGCTAAAATCAAAAAGACAAGAAATAATAAGTGTTGGTGAGGATGTAGAGATGAAGGAACCCTCATATGCTATTGGTGGGAATGTAAATTGATATAGCCACTATGGAAGACAGTATGGAGGTTCCTAAAAAAAGGAAAAAAAAAGAAATACCATATGATCCAATAATTTCACTATGGGGTATTTATTCAAAAAAACCAAAAACACTAAATCAAAAAGATACATGCACCCCTACATTTATTACAGCGTTATTTATATAGCCAAGATATGGAAGCAACCTAAGTTTCTATCAATAGACAAAGGGATAAAGAAAATGTGGTGTATACACACACACACACAGTAGAATATGACACAGCCATAAAAAAAGGATGAGACCTTGTTATTTGTAACAATATGGATGGACCTAGTGGGTATTATGCTAAGTGAAATAAGTCAGACAGAGAAAGACAAATACTTTTGTCTTCACTTTTATGTGGAATCTAAAAAACAAAAGAAATGAATAAACAATCAAAAAGCAGAATCAGACCTATAAATACAGAGAACAAATTGATGATTGTTAGAGGGAAAGGGGGTTGAAGGATGGGCAAAATGGGTGAAGTGGACTGGAAGATACAGGCTTCAGGTTATAGAATGAATAAGTCACGGGTATAAAAGGCACAGCATAGGGAATATAGTCAATGATATTGTAATACTGTTGTATGGTGTCAGATGATAGCTATGCTTTTGGTAAGCACAGCATAACACATGGAGAAATTGAATCACTATGTTGTACACCTGAAACCAATGTAACATTGTGTGTCAACTATACTCAAATAAAAAAAATTAAAAAAAAATTTTTTAAGTAGGCTCCATGCCCAAGGTGGAGCCCAGCACAGGGCTTAATCTAACAACCCTAAGATCAGGTCCTGAGCTGAGATCAAGAGTTGGACACTTAACCAACTGAGCCACCCAGGTGCCCCCAATAAGAATTTAGAAAAAAAGAAAAATGGACTCAATTTCCACTTTTTGGAGACTTGAATTAGACAGTGTCCAGACAGTGTTGGGGGAGCATTCCTGTAGCATTCTTGCCCGCATCTGAAGAGTATATCTCTACTAATGTTACTGTACTGTTCTCTGCTCCTCATGCTGCCCACTGCCTAATTTAGATTACTGTCTGTTTCTTTTAGGGGTATGCCCCTCTCCCAAATTTGTAGGCATCATGAAAAGTGAGTTGCCTCCTCATCTCTTCAGTATTGACTCCGAGGTGGGCAGAACTGATAACCAAGACCTGGAAAAAATTAGTGATAATCAAAATAGTGACAAATATTTTTTGATTCTGTTCTATTCTTTATTTTGTTTATCATCCCAATGGATACCCAGCATGACCTTACAAAGTGGGGCTTCTAGATAAACACTATCATCCTCATTTTACTGATGAGGAAATGGAAGTATGGAGAGGTTAAGTAATTTGCCTTAAGTTATAGAGTGAGCAAAGGTGGAGCTAGGAGTTAAAACCAGGCAGTGTGGTTTTAAAATCATTTCATCTTAACTATGAGACCATATTGACAATGCTACATAATTATTGGGAATGGAAAGCATCAATCATCACTGCATTTTAAGTCACTTGTGAACTAGGCTCATCTCTGCAAGCCAACATTGAATAAAAGATCTGTATGAGATATAGGCAGCTGAATCATGAAAAAATTCTGGTTTTAAGGCATTGTTTGCCAGTCCTTGGACTGGGAAAAATATGAAGAAATGTCTAAGAAGATCTAGATCAGTTTCTGAATACTGAGAAATGACCTGAGGATGACAAAGATCAGAGACAAAGCATGAGACCAAACCAAAATTGAGTATCTTATACATAATTTTGGTACTATCAGGTTGACAAGCATAGCTTTATAAGTCAGACAATCATGGGTTTCATTATTTCCTTGATTATTCTGCTTCTGGTTTTCATAGCTTTTAGAAGTCTTTTGCCAATTAAAAATAAGAAATTTCATCAATTAACTGGCTTGTTTTGAGGCTAAGGGGTAGAGGACCTAGATGATGCATGAGGTAAAAGGAACAACAAAAAGAAGAGGATTTTGGTTTTGCCCACACTTGAACTCTAGAGGGAAGAAAGAAAGAGTAGGTTCATAAGTGGTTATAGCAGAGGAGGTCAACGTGGAAGAATCCCAAGGGGTGGGAGACACTCAAGTCAGGGACTGCTTGACTCAGAAATCATTCCATGAAAGACTTTCCCTTTGGAGTGGCGCTCATGTGTACCAACCTTGGAGGGTATTGAGTTTCATAGAGGAAGTTGTTCCCTTTTACCTTCACACATACTCAACTTTTCATCAGAACTGAATATGTCACAAAAGCTGTGGAATGAAGATCATCTCCTTTCCCTGTACAAACCCATCAAGGAAATAGGTCCTCTCAAGAAGAGACTTCCTGGGGCGCCTGGGTGGCTCAGTCGTTAAGTGTCTGCCTTCGGCTCAGGTCATGATCCCAGGGTCCTGGGATCGAGACCCGCGTCGGGCTCCCTGCTCTGCGGGAAGCCTGCTTCTCCCTCTCCCGCTACCCCTGCTTGTGTTCCCTCTCTTGCTGTCTCTCTCTCTCTGTCAAATAAAATCTTTAAAAAAAAAAAAAAAAGAAGAGACTTCCTTAAAAGTCAGGATCAAGAAGGAGGAAGCTCAAAGTTTAAGAAAAATGCCAATCAGGTGGCAGGGCCCTAAGCAGTCCAAATTAGCTTTAGAATCAGGTGCTATCAGTCCACTAACATTGTCATTTTTCAAGATTGTCAACTTAGGTCTTTTGTATTTCCATACAAATTTTAGAATCAGGTTGTCAGTTTTTATATACCAAAAATGTCTGATGGATTTTAGTTGAGATTATGCTAAATCTATAGCTCAGGAGTTGGCAAACTTTTTCTCTAAAGGGTTAGATAGTAAATATTTTAGATTTGGTGGGGTGGCGGGGGGAGGGCAAAAAAGCCATACAATAGATAAAGAATAGGCATGGCCATGTTCCAATAAAACTTTACTTACAAAACCAGGCAGCTTTGGCCCATGGACCATAGTTTTTTGACCCGGTAGCAGAGGAAAAAATTTTCCCTCTACTTTCCTGGATTCTACACCTGTGGCCCTGAAAGGTAAACTGATATAAGATAGATTAACAGCAGAAAAATAAACAAATTTATTAACATGTGTGGTGCATATACATGTGGGAGGAACTCAGTGATGAAAAAATGGAAGGGGTGATTAGAACGTGGGGTTTAGGTAGAATTTTAACAAAAGAAAATAAATTTTTAGAGAAGTGACAAGACAGGAAAAGGGGTTTAGGCATTTAGGGGTGACAAACTGTGCTAAGGTAAATATACAGAGAAGCTAATGGATGATAAGGGCTAGTTAGTAAGTTTTGTTTGTTTTAGACTGTCCGTGCCATCTCTCTCCAAGGATGAGGTTGTTCTCCTTCCTGGTAAGGAAGGGGGAGGAGGATACCTTCACAATGGGAATTTATGTTTTGCTTTAGGGGAAGGACAGAGAGCTCATCCTATGTGCTTTTTCTTAATTGCCTTTAGCTCAAAATAATCGTTGTGCCAGAGAAGCATATTTTGGAGTGGCATACTCTAAACCTCTTTTTTCTCTGTTATAGATCAACTGACATTGAACAATGTTAAGTTTTCTAATCCATAAACATAGTATATCTTTTTTTTTTTTTTAAAGATTTTATTTATTTATTTGAGAGAGAGAGAGTGAGAGACAGAGAGCATGAGAGGGGGGAGGGTCAGAGGGAGAAGCAGACTCCCTATCGAGCAGGGAGCCAGATGCGGGACTCGATCCCGGGACTCCAGGATCATGACCTGAGCCGAAGGCAGTCGCTTAACCAACTGAGCCACCCAGGCGCCCAACATAGTATATCTTACTGAATTAGGTCTTCCGTATTTCAATTCAGCAATGTTTTGTTGTTTTCAGTGTACAAATATTGCACATTTTTGTCAAATATATGCACACTTCATGAATTTTTTTGTAAATGGATTCAAATTAACTTCATATCAATGAAATTTCTTTCTGTAAAGTCTATCTTAGGGAATATGGGAATTTATAATTTATGCCTTATTGTCAAGAAGAATATTATTACTATTTTGTTTAGTAAGCGATGTTCAAATATGGAACTGGAATAAAATTAAAAATCATTATAAACCAATCTGCCCTTAAAGATCACATTAGTTTTTCCCTCTTTGATTTAGTGCTTCTAAATAAAGACTTTAGAAAAGCAACTGAGGAACAGAAAATATAAAGTTAAAATTGTAATGAATCTGTTCTCCACAAGTAAACACTTAGGGAGTGTAAGAACTGCTGCATATTTTATTTTGAATGGCCTTAAAAAAAAAAAAGATTTACCATTGTAGTTATATTTTGCTTGGAACAACCTCAAGATGAGTTTGTACGTATGTGCTTCTGGGTGGCCATGAAATTAGGTCTGGGATTAAGATGTTGCCACAAAAAATTTCCAAAGTAAAAAGCCGTAAATAATGAAGAGTACTTTATGCTGTATGCATATGTACGGTACAGTGGTAAAGAACATGGGTTTGGACTCAGCCCTGGTTTCAGTCCTGACTCTGCGACTCTCTCTGATATTTTGGGCAAGTCATTTAAGACTTCTAAGTTCCAGCTTCCTCATATATAAGATAAAAAGTGTTATTACCTACTCCATGAAGTTGTGGTGAATAGTGAATGAGATAATGTGTGAAAAATTCTTAGGTCCAGGAACATAGTAAATGATCAATAAAAGATAGAGACTATTATAATGTTCTTATTTATGAAGATGTTGAAATTGGTGATGATGATGATGACTGTTATAAAACTTATGTATATGACAAATTTGTTCTGACTTCCCCCACCAAAAACCTTAATACAAGCAAGAAAAATATCTGATAAATGTTTTTAGATTTTAGTAGTCATCTGGAGAGGGGTGGGGTTGCAGAGAGATGGGAGAGATAGATGTTATAGAAGCAAACAAACAGTAATTCTTCCTCACTGGACTTCAACCTGAGAAAGGAAGGCCTAGAAAAGAGCAATGAAATCCATTCCTGACACTCCTTTTATTCCATAACAATAGAAAGAAACAGAATCTCTCTTAAGGGTCTTCACTTCTGGTTTTTTGGACCCTAAATCCACTATTCTCCGTTTTATGGCAAAACCAAAAATGAATACTAAGAGTTAAAAAAAAAAATGCAGCTCAGTGGGCTTCTTAGGAATTAGTATTCCCCCGGAGAGAAGTGGTTTCACCTTCAGATAAGACCAACAATAAGCCAATTGTTGATGCCTAGTGCTTAACATACAAAGAGTAGAGGTTAAATCTGGAAGAGTTTAGAGAAGTCAATGCAAAAAGCAGTGAACATGATCATGATTTATGTAGATAAATTTAGCCACTTTTAGTATGAAAAATGGTCTGCCATGCAACATAAACAGTTTTTTGTACAACTGCTTTTTAAATACATCCATTTATCTTTCATCATATTTTATTACTGCTGCATTTTATTATAAACATTATGAGCAGGATCATTTACAGGGAAAAGAGTCAAGAAAGTAGCACTTACTCATGAGAGGCAGTGATGAAATGCTGATACAAACTTTTGTGTGTGTGTGTGTATGTGCAGATTTTCACATCTTTTCTTTTTGTCTGCCTTTGCATGTTCTAGGCTAAGGGATTTCCTCATGTAGAATTTCTATCAGAAATGCTTATTGCTTTCTTCGGAACTCTCAGTGTTCTTTCCTGAATGAAGTAGTATGCCAACCACAGTGCCTGACACATCTACACATTTATTTAAATTTCCTTTCATTTAATTATGTTCACTTGAGCATCTCTCTAGGAAAGGTAATTTTTGAGGTGTTCATGGCAGGAAAAATCCTTCAGGTTTGAAAGATGACCCTTCTGAGCATGCCGTGCCCACGTTGTCTATGCGTAGCTCTACCTTCTGCTGTTTTCTGCTACCAGTATCGTTTCTCTTGATTCCTGGCTGCTGTATACACCTTCCAGAGGTCTTTTACTCTCCTCCAGAAACTTGGGGATTTCCCAAAAGAATCCTGGGTGTTGGCTGTTAATCTGTTCTTTACCCCTACCATTGGCAGTTATTTACTGAATGCCTACTATGTTGGTGGCATTATGCTAAGCACCAAGGATACAATAAGACATATTCGGAGATGGGGGAAGTACACATGTAATCAACAATACATCATAATAACAATATACCATAGTATCAACAATTATAATAATGTGAAGAGGTTTATTAAATAGGAGTATGCATCTAAATATGGAAGGAGGAAGTTAGAGGAATGTGTCTCAGAGAAGGTGATGTTTGAGAGACAATGCTCTGAAAGATAATTAGGACTTAGCCAGGTAGAGAAGAGGAAGGAAGGAAGGAGGACATTACAGGCTGGGAGATCAGCATGTGCAAAATTCTGGAGGCATCAACCAGTGGGTTGGTTTGAAGAACTGTAAGTGACTCTAAAAGTGAATGAAGAGAGGTTTAAGGCGTAAATGGAAATGGGGATAACACATAAGGTGCTAAGGTGCTGACCGCATGACTTAGGGGAGGTGATCACATGCAACTTTATTTTGCCCTACCAATGACCCTTCCAACTTTATTTAGTGGGATAATTTTCACCTGCTTACAAAGGACATAAGGTCTGAAATCATGATTTCATTGCCTGCATATTTCTAGACTGTCTAGTCCAGTACAAGGGTTTTAATATTCATTGAGAGGTGGGACTTCTCCCCACTCATGATGTTAAGACCTGGTTAGTAGTTGCCTGCTTCTGGAAATATGGGTATGATTGACTCCAGTTCTCTCTGCCTCCCCACTTCCCCCCTCTCCCCATTTACTAGCTGTTCTTTCTGGCCCAGCCAGGACTGAAAAGGGTGTGAGAGAGAGAAGTGAAAGAAAAAGGCAATTCTTAGTTTACCAGATACATTGCAATTTAGGATCAGCAGATGGTTAAAACTAACTTCCTCCATGGGACTTTTCCATGGTTCCTTGTGATCTTACATTCCCCCCTGTGGTCTCTTGATTCAGGCAGATGCATCTCTATTCTGGTGGTCATTTGTAGTTCTTTCCTGAGCCCTTAGAAATCCAGCAGTGACATTGGCACTAACGTGGGCGTACAGGTCTGTAGACTGGGAAACTAGAGACCCAGAAATGACAGGTTATGTGATTTGTATGTGAGTGAGATGGTATTACAAACCAGTGGGAAAATGGTACAAGTGACTTTCATAAAGGAAAAAATGAAGTTATATTCCAACTTAAAATGTTCTCAAAAATGGATTCCCATTAGATTAAAAATCAAATGTGAAAAACCAAACTTTAAGATAATAGTAAAAAAATGTATAGGAGAGTCTTTGACATGGAAGTAGAGAAAGATTTCCTAGGCAAGATACAGAAAGTATGGCTCATAAAGAACAAATCTGATAAATCTTTAAAATTTAAAAATCTTTAAAATCTTTAAATTTAAAGCTCCTCTCCTTCAGAATATAATGGTTAAGAAATCCAAAGACATGGGCGCCTGGATGGCTCAGTTGGTTAAGCGACTGCTTTCGGCTCGGGTCGTGATCCTGGAGTCCCTGGATCGAGTCCCGCATCGGGCTCCCTGCTCGGCGGGGAGCCTGCTTCTCCCTCTGACTCTCCCCCCTCTCATGTGCTCTCTCTCTCTCATTCTCTCTCTCTCAAATAAATAAATAAAATCTTAAAAAAAAAAAAAAGAAATCCAAAGACTTGTGGAAAATATTTGAACCATAGGTAACAGACTGAGGATTAGTATTCAGAAATGTAAAGAACTACTGAAATAGTAAGAAAAATATAAACAACCCAATGAACATGTATGGAGATTATGAACAGGAAACTCAGTGAGGTGGAAATCCAAGAATCATACAGACATTTTTCTCAACCTCGCAAGTAATCAGGGAGGTGCAAATAAAATAATAATGAAATACTCTTTCATACCTTTTGGATTGACAAAGATTTTAAACTCCAATAATATCAGCAACTGGCAAGGATATGAGAAATGGAAAACATCATATACTGCTGTGGAGAGTATAAATTAGAATGCTCTCTAAATTTCTAAATAAAGTATATGTAACATACCCTGTGATTCCTAAGTGTAAATCCTAGAAAACGATTATACCTAGTACATTATACAATGTATTCGTTCCCTGTGGCTGCCATAACAAATTACCACAAACCTGATGGCTTAAAACAACAGAAATTTATTCACTCACGGTTCTGGGAGCCAGAAGTTGGAAATCAAGGTGGAGGCAGCATTTTGCTCCCTTCAGAGGCCCAGGGAGAGTTCCTTCCTTGCCTTTTCCACATTCTGGTGGCTGTTGCCATTCCTTGGCTTGTGGCTGTGTGTGTGTGTGTGTGTGTCTGCTCTGTCTCCACATCGCCCTCACCTCTCTATGTGTGCTGTTGAATTTCTTTCTGCCTCTCTGTTACAAGGATCCATGTAATTGAATTTAGAGCCCACCTGCATAATCCAGGTTAAGAACTTCCTCTCAAATCTTTAACTTAATCACATCTTTTGCCATATAAGTTAATGTTCACAGATTGAAGGGATTAGGACATGAACAAATACTTGGGGATATCACTCATCCCACTACAGGGACATATACAATGATGTTTATTAAGAATTGCTGTTAATACCCCAAAATGGGAAGCAACATAAATGCCCCACCCATTAGATAATGGATAAAGTGTGATTTGTTCATATGATAGAATATTATATAGCAATATAGAGCCGACTTTGTCTTTATATCAAAACACATAGATCTCATAGACTCGTAATAAAGCAAGTTGCAGGAACCATTTATTTAATTTTTAACACAGAAATACAGATATTTAGTAAAAGTATAAAAGCATGAGCTGAATAGATACATGCAGATATATGACAGTGTTAGAAAGGGGAAAGCATCAGCAGGGTAGAAGATAGAGGAAGAACAAAGATGATTTCATTGTAACTTTTCTTTTAAAAAAATATACCAAGTAGAAATTCCAAAATGTGAACAGTTCCTAATTCTCAGTGATAGACACATAGGTGTTTATAATTCCACATGTTAAAATTATTTTTTAGGGTGCCTGGGTGGCTCAGTTGGTTAAGCGACTGCCTTCGGCTCAGGTCATGATCCTGGAGTCCCAGGATCGAGTCCCGCATCGGGCTCCCTGCTCAGCAGGGAGTCTGCTTCTCCCTCTGACCCTCCCCCTTCTCATGTGCTCTCTCTCTCAAATAAATAAATAAAATCTTTAAAAAAAATTCTTTTTTAAATGTTTTCTATTTTATTTTTTAATATTAAAAAAATAGAAAATGTTTAATAGTTACTACGATAACAGTATCGAGGATAGATTAGAAAAGGCAGGAAACAGAAGAAAGGAGATCAGCTGGAGACTACGAAAAAGAGATAAGATGTTTGAAGATTTGACCTAAGAGGGTGACCATGAAAATAGCGAGAAAAGGGTGATTATGAACAACATCTAAGGGGTAGAATCTGTAGGACCTGTGACTGAGTTGATTGGTCAGGGTTCAAGGGTGATGCCAAGTCACTAACCTGAGGAACCAGATGAATGGTGGTCCTGCAGTCACAGGCAACTACTGATCTGCTTAATATCACAAAATAATAGTTCTTACTTTCTAGAACTGTACGTAAATGGAATGCAGTGTACCCTTTTTGCCTGGCTTCTTTGTCTCAACATAATTGTTTTGATATTCATCCCGGTTATGTATAAAAATAGTTCTTTTTTATGGCTTTGTAGATGCAGTTTTATTGATTGCCAATCAACGTAGACTGTCCCTTCCTTGCTGATTTGCTCCCTGGCTTGTCACCACACGAGATTCATTCTCCCTTCCCTCACTTACCCCCTGCCCTACAATATCAAAATCCGAAGCTTCCTGAAATCTTCTTGTCACCATTGGATGGGCAATGATAATACCAGAGGGATTTCTTGATAGATTGCAAAATGTTGCATTAACAAAATATTAAGTGAACAATATTCTCAAGGGGGTCAGATAAGGTAATCCTCAAAGTCCCATTCTCAAAAATTCTCTGATTTGCTGCATTTCTGCTTAGTTCATGGTCCTACAAATGAACCATCATTTCTAATATGGATTTGCTAAAGACACAAAGATAGCCAGTGCTAGTGAGATAAGGCTAAATGAACACTCCAGTTACCATGTTTGGAGTTGCCCTCACATTCATCTTTTGGTTGGCCTATGCAGAAAATAAACAACAAGCAAATTAATAAGTAAATACCAGAGGACTAAGTTCCACATCATTATCATTTTGTGATTCTCAGGGCTACCATATGGATCAAATTCAACTGGTATCCCGAGGATTCCAGTGCTGCCTTAGAAAACTAATTAGTCTGGCATACCAACATCTAGGCAGTTGGCTAAAGGCTGATTCCAGGAAATAAGCACTTTGACAGAGTGACAAGCATGGATGCCCAAGGGAAGGAGAAGCCCTGAAAGAGTTTTTTTAAGTAGCTGCTTAATGATTGAGCACCTTGAAATGCTTTCACTTGGCAGGGCGAAATTATACTACCTAGGGATGTCTGGGTGGCATTTAAAGTTGACAGTAATGAGTGTTGGTTAAAAAAAAAAGAAAAAGTATTTTATTGCTCTAGCAATTGCTAGACCTCCTGAAACATCTCCATTCTTTACACCTGTGCTAAGAAAAAAGAACAAAGAAGAAGGAAGGGAGGGAGGAAGGAAGGAAGGAAGCAAGGAAGGAAGGAGGGAAGGGAAGGGAAAGGAGGAAGGAAGCAAGGAAGGGAGGGAGGGAGGGAGGAAGGAAGGAAGGGTGTTTCTACCTTGGTTGCTTTGTTTCCAAAGACTCCTGTAACAGTTTAAAAGCTAACAGCAATTGATCTCTTAACAACTCGCCAGGCTTTGTGCTCAGTGCTTTACAAGCATTAGCTTATTTAACCTTCACAACTGTGTGTGAAGCATTATTTCCCCTTTCTTTAAGTGCTAAAACCAGAGAAATCCTAGGCAAACAGGTACAAGTTAGTTATTTTACGAGACTGCAAAAAAATGAATCTTTCTCTTTAACAAAGCTTCTCCAAGTTAAATGAAGGGACATTATAGGGTGTAAAGAGAGAGGGCGCCACTGAGTCTTCATTGCCACTGCTAAGAGCAGCTAGACCTTGGACAGGTCACATGACCTCTCCGGGCTTCCTTTCCTTCCTTCTTAAAAGGGTGGATAAACAGTCCCGGCCCTGGCTGCACACTAGAATCACCTGAGGAACTTTGAAAAACTGCCAGTACCAACCCCGCTCCCGCCCTCATTCCTTACTGACTGAATCTCAGAATGTCTGCAGGTGGGGTAAAGTATCTGACTATTGTAGGGAACAAAGTATGTATGTCCCTACCTCTTTGAGCTAACAATTTAGTGGGAGAGCAAAAAGGAAAACAAAGATCACATACATATATATATATATATATATATGTATATATATATACTTATATTCACTTATAACACTTATATTCATATATATATCTGAGTATATATGAATATATACATATATATTTGTATTGATATATATTAATATATATCAAATATATATTATATATATATAAAACATTTGTGGCAAGTGCTATTAAGAAAAAGGAGAAAGAATGGTGTTATATAAGAGAGAGTAATAAAGAAAACACGATTAAAAGGGAGGTGGAGGCGTCTGGGCAGACCTTACTGGGTGTCAGAAGAACCGGAAATGGGAATTGGTTGGGCACAGTGCAGGGGAAAGAGCTTCTTACTTGGTTGGATACATATCAAACTTGGTTGTCTCTTTCCATTACATATGCATACATATACACATACACACACACAATATATTTCTATGTGTACATATAGAATAACTTGTTTGAAGACTCCGAGCCAGACAAGGAAGGTGCAAAGGACAGGACAAAGTGACCGGGAGTGCTGCCTTAGGGAGGTCAGCAGCAGCTGGAACATGTGACGGGTTGTATTGAGGATCTTAGTTTTTATCTTAAGTATACAATAGCAATAGCAAGCCAGTGATGGTTTTAGGCAGGAGAGTTACATATTAAGATTTGTCTTTTAAAAGATCTCTTGTGATTAAATGCGGAGATAGGTTTGGTTGGGGCTAAAGAAAAAAGAGGGGAAAGTTAGAGGATACTGTCATAACCTGATGAACCTTTTGTTCCTTAATGATGCCAAGTTTTAGTAGAATTCTAGGTACCGGTGGAGACTGAATAAAGAGTGGAAGAACGGAGGCAAGAAGTTGGACAGAATGCAAGTGACATAATTCATTAAAAATCAGGAAATTGCTTTGTACTGAATTTAGAGTAGTGCCTTTGACTTAATACATGCTCTTCTCTTCTCATGGGCTTACTCTGGTCCCAGACGAGCACCCTGAGTTGCCCTACCCCCATTCCTATTCTCTTTCCCATTGTGTTTCTTCTTCCTTGTCATTGTTTGTATTTCTATTCCAAGGCTTAGGGTGCCATTCAACCCTGTAGCTCCCATATTTCCATCCTTGCAAGGGTTTCCATTGTGCACTAGAGCATGGTTGGAGGAAGACACTAATTGTGCAGGGTTTGGCCAAGCATTGATTATGTAGCATTTTGTGCCCTGCTTGAGTGGCTGGTCCACTGGCTGCAGTCCATTTCCTAATGGAGAGGTGTCAGCTTCACAAAAACATCACCTCGATTGGCACTCATTACCACCTTTCAGAGCCATCATCACCCAAAGGCTCAGGAATGAAAGGTCAGCAGGAAAATGAACTTCCGCTCACAACTTCTGGGGTGACCCCTGGCTTCTGATCATGCAGGGAGCAAGGGCTTTTGGGGAACAGGGCTCGCTGCCTTTCTGTTCTTACAGCAGATGTTTCTTGAGAAGCCAGCCGCATGACACTAATCTTCAGTTCGCCCACTGACTGGACTCACAGCAGAGCTCCGTCTTATTAAATTTCTGGCCCTGCCCTACTTCCCCAGTGATTCCCAGTCTCCCCACTCCCAGCCTCTAGAGGGTTCGGACTGCAGATGGTTCTGGAGAAGGAGGTGGCAGTAGCACACCTGTGCCCCAGCAGGTGTAAATTCACAGCGCCCACATCCTTATCCAGACAGTGGTTGAGCCATCGCCCAAAGACTTCGTAAGTAAAAATAGCTCCTAGTCAAAGACAACTTTTCAGTATAGAAAGTACATTCACATGAGTTCTTTCCCTTTGATCCTCATGACACCTCGTGAGGGGCACAGGGCAGGCATTGTTATTAGCCCCATTTTACAAATAAAGGGGTAGAGAACAGAGGCTGGTGACTTGCCCAAGGTCCCACAGTCCTTTATGGTGGAGCTCGCTCACCAAACTGAACTGTTTTAAGGTGTAGGGGCATATGGATCAAATGAGATCACATGTACCAAAGCACTTTGAAAGCTGGAAAGCACTATATATTTGTATTCATTTCTTGAGGCTGCGGTATTAAACTCCCACAAAATGAGTGGCTTAAAATAACGAACTTATTCTCTCCCAGCTCTGGAGGCCAGAAGTCTGAAATCCAGCAGGACCTCTCTTCCCCTGGGGAGCTTTAGGTGAAATCTGTTCTCTGCTTCTTCTAGCTTCCAGTGGACTGTCGCCATTTCTTTACTGGAGGCCACTTCACTCCAATCTCTACCTATGCGGTCACGTTCCCTCTTTTGCTTCTCTGTGTGTTCTCTTCTGTCTCAAATCTTCCTCTGCCTTTCTCTTAGAAGGATACTTGTTATTGAATTTAGAGTCTACTCTCTAATCCAGGGTGATCTCCTCATCTCAAGATCCCTCATTTAATTCCATTTGCAAAGATGCTTTTTCCAAACAAGGTACCATTCATAGTTCAGTGATTGGGACATGGATGTGTATACAGTATTTAAGGCTGTCACTGGTGATGGTGCCAGTGGTAATGCTGCTGGGCAGGTGGCAGAGCCCTGGCACTGTCCAGTAGTCCAGATGCCCCCCTTTTCCATCTCTGACAATCAAGCCAAGGCAACATAACCTAGTAGTTAAGAACATAGACTAGAGCCAGCTTGCCTCAGGTTCAAATCCTAGTTCTACCACTTGATTATGTGACATTGAACAACTTCCTTAATCGATCTGGGTCTTCTTTTCTTCCCCTGTAACATGAAGGTAACTAAGTCTTTTCTCACAGGGTTATTGCAAGGACCAAATGATTTAATTACATGTAAAGTGCTTAGACCAGTGTCTACACTACAGAAATATTAACTATAATTATTCCTTAGGTGGCACTATGACTCATGGTAAGTTCTCTCACCTCACCTGTTTATCATTCAGTAATGATTTGGGTAAATAATGGACTTGCTCCTCTGGAGAAGTATTTTTTAATCAGTCACTAATTCTTTTTTTTTTTTTTAAAGATTTTATTTATTTATTTGACAGAGAGAGACACAGCGAGAGAGGGAACACAAGCAGGGGGAGTGGGAGAGGGAGAAGCAGCCTTCCTGCAAAGCGGAGAGCCCGACGCGGGGCTCAATCCCAGGACCCCGGGATCATGACCTGAGCCGAAGGCAGACGCTTAACGACTGAGCCACCCAGGCGCCCCAATCAGTCACTAATTCTAAGCATTTCTGGGTATGTTTTCTAAAAAGGAACATTCTAAATTATGTGTAGGAAAAAAAAACCTAAATGCAATGAGAAGGGATGATTGTTTTAAAGTCTTCCATTAGCTTCTCATTTGATCCTGAAGGTTCTAATGTCTTTTGAGCTCATTATTCAACCTAAAACTTCAGTTTGTCTTACTAGGATTTAGAAGAGTTCTGCAGGCTGACAAGTCCTTAAAATATTAGATAGAGACATTTAAGAGAATGCAGTGGTTTCTAGGAAGGATTAAGTGTTTGAGCAAAATGTTACAAAGTGGAATGATATTCGATTGATTCACTTGTGTAGCTTCAACCCAAACAAGTAATGTTAGGTTTCCTGGACTAGAGCTGATTACTACTGTGCTTCTTTTGGGTTTTATTTATAATAAACTCTATTGCTTTTTTCTAAATTTGTGCAGTTTCTCCCACTTTAATCTCAGCCAGAGGCACAATGTCAGAAGAGAAGTAAAGAAATGAGTTTTTGCTCCTGAAATTAGGCTTACCAGGACAAGCATTAAGTTTGGCATCTCATTAGTGTATCCAAAAGAAAATGATGGGGGAACATAAAGGCTGTCATAAAAATAAATGTTGACAGAGAACAGACAAGCTGGAAGGAACCTTGGGTATCAATTTATACAATTCCCGTAACTTCATTTTTTAAAAACTTTTTCATTGTGAAAGTAATAAACTCCCACAAAATGAGTGGCTTAATCACTCCCCAAAATTTGGGAAATCATGAAGAAGTGCCCCCCAAAACTAAATAAAACTATTTATAGTAGTCTTACTATCCAGAGATAAATACTACTAATATTTTTATTTTCTTCCAAGATGCGATTTTCTTTCCAGGATTGGAACCATGCTGCTGAAATTAGAAATGCTTCTCCTCTCTAGTATTTTGATCCTTTTTTATTATAACAAGATAACTGTTATTATAAAAGACAGAGATGGATCAAAAGAGTCTCCCTCTCCTTTGAGTCCTATCTCATTACAATGCCAAGGAGTATCTAGTTGTCCACACTATTCTGTCCTCTGCCCAAAAACAGGACTGTGCAACTGTCCTCCCGGTTCCACATAGCCCCTCAAGTGGATGAAGCAGGGTTGTCTTCTGCCAGCTGAACAACAATACTAGAAGGCAGTCACGGATGCATGTCTTTTTCTAGGACAGTTGAAAACATTAATAATAATAGTCACAATTAACTGAAATCTTTCCATCTAGATACTTTGAATTCAATAACTCATTTAATCCTGACAATATTCCAATTAGGTGATTTACCCGCAATAGGTGAGGAGTCAGGCTTTGAGCCCACAGTAGTCTTGCCTTTAACTACCTTAGAAGAACTCCTATAGGGATTCGGACAGTGTGATGGTGATACCAAAGCTGCAGAACATTCTAGCGATGAGGAGAAACTGGAGGAGGTTCCAAACTGAAAATCTGAAAGTGAGTTGGAAATTCAGGATTTATTAAAATGTGAGATGTTATCATCCTTAGACAAATTGAGTGAATTTAATGATATTGGGAAGTATTTAGTTTTGTTTTGAAATTAGTCATCCATTGAAGTGATAATTGTAATATTATATAATACTTACGTTTATCTTCTTTTATATTTTCGAAAAAGAATAATCAAATAGAGAAGTCTGCTGATTTTGCCTTGGCCAACTCCCTCAAGGGAAGGCCATAGCTCAGGTGAGAGGCCACCACCTACTAGGGAGAGTCAAACAGTGGGAAGATCATGGGGCTTCAGATTCAAATTCCTGCTCCACTGTTTGCTAGCTAATGTATTTACTAGGTGCTCCTTGTTCACCCTTTTTACAAAATTTCTTTTTAAATTTTTTTTTCAGTTTTAATTTTAATTCCAGTATAGTTAACACAACAGTGTTACATTAGTTTCAGATGTACAATATAGTGATTCAGCAGTTCAGTACATCACCCAGTGCTCATCATGACAAGTGTCCTCCTTAATCCCCATCACCTGTTTCACCCATCCCCCCACCCATCTCCCCTCTGGTAACTGTCACTTTGTTCCCTATAGTTAAGAGTCTGTTTCTTAAGAAAGAATCCTAAGAGTCTGCTTGTCTCTCTTTTTATTTTCTTTTGGTCCTTTGTTTTGTTTCTTAAATTCCACATATGAGTGAAATCATATGGTATTTGTCTTTCTCTGACTGACTTATTTCACTTAGCATTATACTCTCTAGCTCCATCCATGCCATTGGAAATGGCAAGATTTCATTCTTTTTATGGCTGAATAAGATTCCATTATATATATATATATATATCTCACATCTTCTTTATCCATTCGTCTATCTTTGGACACCAGGGCTGCTTCCATAATTTGGCTATTGTAAATAATGCTGCTATACACATAGGGGTGTGTGTATCCCTTTGAATTAGTGTTTTTATAGTCTTTGGGTAAATACCCATTAATGCAGTTACTAGATCATAGGATAGTTCTATTTTAACTTTTTGAGGAATCTCCATACTATTTTCCAGAGTGGCTGCACCAGTATGCATTCCCACCAACAGTGCACAAGCGTTCCTTTTTCTCCACATCCTTGTCAACACTTGTTGTTTCTGTGTTTTTTATTTTAGCCATTCTGACAGGTATGAGGTGATATCTCAATGGGATTTTGATTTGCGTTTCCCTGATGATAAGTGATGTTGAGCATTTTTCATGTGTCTGTTTGCCATCTGTATGTCTTCTTTGGAGAAATGTCTGTTTATGCCCTCCGCCCACTTTTTAATTGGATTATTTGTTTTTTTGGGTGTTGAGTTGTATCAATTCTTTATATGTCTTGGATACTAACCCTTTATTGGCTATGCCATTTGCAAGTATCTTCTCCCATTCAGTAGGTTGCCTTTTAGTTTCGTTTTTTCCTTCGCTGTGTAGAAACTTTTCATTTTGATGTATCTCAATGTTTTTGCTTTTATTTCCCTTGCCTCAGGATACATACCTAGAAAAATTTGCTATCGCCCATGTCAAAGATCCTTGCTCATCCTTAATTTCCTAAATAGAGAAATGGAATAAAATCTCCTTTGCGGTGTTTTTGTGAGGATTAAATAAGACGCTGTATGTAAAGTGTCTGGCTTAACTAACAGAAGTTAGTTAAGAAATAAATAACTTTTATTATCTGTGCTTCCTCCTGACAGTTCATTGTTTTCAAAATATAGTATACCCAACAGGGAAAGAATGTCTTCATACATTCTAGCCTTGGCAATGCAATACCTACCATGGTGGATAATGGTAATCAAGCAGGATGAATGCAGAGGTTAGAGAGAAATAGTATATACCCCTCCCTGATACAGTGCCCCTACTTACCCAGGCAGGGGCAGCAGCTGGGCCAGGAGGCTGGGAGCTGGCTGGCTTTCTGACGGCAACTGGGATCAGCTGAAAAAAGAGCAGAGAGGGGAAAAGAATCTCTCCCAAATGCTCTGCTAATCAGCTCCTTTTAAAGCCCCTGAATCTTCCCAGGCTCATCCCGAGTCTTCAGTCTATGCTCCCTATGTCCCTTGGGGATGCAGATGAAGATAAAATAGTTGGAAATATGATTCAGCTACATTATAATATTACATATGAGAGGTCTGGGACAGGATGGTTGAGAATAAAATAATTACAACCCCCACAGGATCTTGCCTTTGACATCTCTCCTTTGAAGAGTCCCAACAGCCTTGCCAATAACAGACTCATCCTTGCTCCCAACATTGCTAAGAAAAGGAAAAGGGACAAAAGGAACAGAGAGACTGTTCCAGGGCCCTAGTCAGTGAACCACCAGTTATTGGGCTCTGAGGAGTACTAACAGCCGTGGAGGAGCTCACAAACTTTAAGCTACTGGTAGGGCCCAAATTAATTGAAGAGCTAAGTGGCAGAAGCAAACGAACAGTGAAGTAGTTTCCCCTGAGACTTGAGTTTTGGCTGTAGCAGGGTGAGGTGAAGCTTGATTTAAAAAAAAAAAAAAAAAAGATTGTTGAAAGGTCCTTGAACTCATCGGAGAGTGGTGGGAGCAAATTTGCCTGAGAACTTCAGGGATCTTCTGTGAGGGAAAGGACCAAAGCCCCAGCCCCTCTTCCCTGTGATTCAAAGTGACTGAAATCTCTTGAGGTGAACAAAGGGTTAGCAGGTGACCCTCGTCACCACCCAGGAACAAGAAAGGCAGGGAAGTCCCTGAAACAAAACTACTTGGAGGGAAGAATGAGACAAGAGGGAGGGGCTGGGTCCTGCTATGAGCCAGCTGGTTGAAAGGAGAACAGCCCAGGAACCTGTTCTCCACAGGGCTGACTGGAGCCTCAGGATGTGACTGAATCAATCTAAGCCGGTTTCACTGCGAGTCAGGCCAGGGTTGGTGTGGAAACCTCTTGCCTGAGAGTAGCGCCAAAGGGTGGAGGGTGAGGGATTATCCTCTTTTCTTCCTGAAGAACTGTTGCAGCTGATCCCTGAAGAAGGCTCTTCGTTGAATCATAGGGGATGGGAAGCAGAGCCCAGCCATGCCACCACCAGGAAGCACTCTTGGTTGTGCTAGGAGAGACTCTTTGCAGACCCCCTTGGCTTCAGCTGCTTCCAGCTTCCATAGAAACAGCTGCAAAGGTATTAGTTTCTGCTGGAGGGGCACAGCAAAGAAAAGAGATTGGTTTTCCTGCTGATTTGAACGGCAGTGGGCTTAAGAGTTGTATTTTCAGAAGCCAGCTGGGTGGCCATCATTTCTATCCCCAAACTGATGCTGAGAGTGCCGTGGCCCAGAGCTTGGGCTCTGTGGTCAGACATACCTGAGTTAGAATGCTGCCCCTGTCACTCAGTAACAGTCCTTGAGCCAGTGGCTTAAAGTTCCTCAGCTCGTTTCCTCCTGTGTTCTTACTTTCAAATGGGGACAGTAACGATGCCTATCTCATAGGGTTGTTATGAAAGCACCTAGTAAGCCTCAACAAATGTCCAATTAAACAGACAAAGACCAAATCAGTGCCAGGCCCATTCCATGGGAAGAGAACTGCGTTTGGCAAGCATCTCAGATGGATATAGCAAGTAGTGTGTGAGCAACGGCGAGCAGGATACTTCACTAACACAGAGAGATCATGCTGAGAAATAACGAGCAATTTGGTGAGAAAGGGGCAAGTGAGTTTGGGACAAGCCCAGAGCATTCAGAAGAAGGGCTTGGATGACGAGTGGATTCAGACAAGAATCAAGGCATCCCGAGTCTAAAACAACTGCACCCTTTCTGGTATAATTTTTCATTCATTCTCCCTTTTCAGTTTTGTACAAGGACATTCTCTATTTTAGTATTTCCTCCACTTGTTTCTCCCTTTCCCCAAATCTTTCTTGAGGATTCTATTTCCATCGTTTTGTTACATCTTTTGATTTCAATTCGCATTTGAAAATAATACGTGTGCTGTTACTCATTTGGTGTTTTGGTCAAACATGTTCTACGTAAGACATGAGAATGCACTCCGCTGAAATCTTTGGATGTGAAGAACAAATGGTACCTCTCCCGGGATGATGGTGGAAGAGTCATAAAGCTTCATACGTCAGGAATCTTCTTGACAGGCCTTCCTAGGCCTGAGTCCAAGATGAAGCTGAGAAAAATGAAAAGGGATTTGGCTGACAAAGCAGATGACAGGCAGGGAGAGCCAGTGAAAGGGAATTGGCCAATGGCAAAAGGGGAATTGGCAAGGCTTTGCGAAACCCCTTGCTGGAAAACCATAAACCTCAGATTGTCCGTCTGGCGCATCAGGCCTCAGAGGCAAATCATTTTTGCCTGTGGAAGGTGCCTGCCAGGAAGCTGCACCTCAGGGGGTGCCTTTGGAAAAGGGGATCATGTCTGGATCAGTGCCCAACATTAAGTGGATGGGGATGAGAAGAAACGGCTCACAATGAGATCTCTGAGGGCTGGGAGATGGGGAGCCGCTCCAGTGGCTGACGCTTGTGAGTCACAGTGATGGGAAAAGAAGTTGAGAAACAGAGGAAGAGGACAGGATGCTGGGGAGGGAGGGGGTGCGGGAGGAGGTGGGAAGCAGCTTTGTTTCTTCAGTCAGAGGTTGTCAGGGCCTGTCTTCTTCTGTGACGGGTCTCCACTGGAAATTACTCATCGACCCTTTCGAAACTCAAGTCTGCCTTCCTCCAGGTGAATAAGCCACTTATTCGGGTCTCCCAAATGAGTGCTTCCACTGTGAAAAATCTCCCTCAGAAATAAAATGCGTGTTTATGTACATGATCTCGACCTAGGCTGAGCTGACACCTGGGAGCAGGGCTGATCCTTGCCAGGTGAGAGAGCAGGGCCTTCACTGCAGAGCCCTCTGCCTTCCTCAGTGTCCTTTTCCCTTGTCTTTGGGTCATACCTTTGGCTTCCAGGCTATCCAGAATCCTGTTTCCGGCCTTCTCCTGTGGCCTCCTGCTCAATTCTTTCCTTCCTGAGAGTGCTGGTTTATGACCTGTATTTCCCTCATCTCCCCTACCAAGATTTCCTTGATAATACATTTCCTTTACTTTGAGAATTAGGGAAAAAAAAATCTTCATGCTAAAGGGTTAATAACCGGTAATAATTTAGTGTGACAACCTCTGTTAGGCACGCTGCCCTAGCCTACTTCTCCCCAACCCGTTTTCATTCTGGTACGCAGAGAAAATTTTTCCATACACTGTGATAAATGAAAGTGAGAGACAATGGGCCACAGAGGGCTCGAAAGCGATCAATAGTTCTGGGCTTCTAAAACCCTTCTGTGCACATCAGTTGGGAAGCTGTGTCTTAAGCCAGCAGTTTTTCAAAGGTGCTTCAGTGAGCCGTAGCAGTCTGCACATGTGTCTCCGAAAGAGAGTGGGCCTGATCCAATGGGGCTTCCACTTCAGCTACAGCATCTCTGCTTTTATGTTTTTTTTTTATGAGATCTCTGAATAAAATTTTATGGAAAGGAAGAGTGTTGGCAGCTTAAAGTAGCTAGAAAATCACTACCTTAAATCCAACAAATAAAATCTTTCCTGATAGACGCTCAGGCAACCATAACAGAGTGATGAGGGATTTATTCTGAAGACAGGGGTTTTCTGGACCCTTCTACCATATCATTCAGGCAATATAGTTTACTCCACATAGACCTCCCTGTAGGCAGGCCCCGCACATGATCTGTGCATATCTTGCCCCTCTGGCTATAGAGATTTTGTTTCTTTAAAAACTTCCATGCTTGGGGCATCTGAGTGGCTCAGGCAGTGGAGCGTCCAACTCTTGGTTTCAGTTCAGGTCATGATCTCAGGGGTCGTGGGATCGAGCCCCACATCGGGCTTCGTGCTCAGCATGGAGTCTGCTTGGGATTCTTTCTCTCCCTCTATCCCTCCTGCTTGTGTGCACTGCGCTCTCTCTCCCTTAAGTGAATAAATAAATCTTTTTAAAAAATTTAAAAAATAGAAACTCTGATGCTTGAAAAAGTTTTCCTCGCACCAGCAGGTAGATTAATGCCAGAGCTTGCTCATGTCTTAGCTCAGTGAAACCAAAAACACCATCACTGTTCTTGCCTTTGGTACCTTTTGTATTGTATTTTGATTTGTTTCTGCCACTTTTCAGAAGCCATACAACATGCAGAAGATCAAAGCTGCTGAAAGAAAGCCAAGCAAACCAAGTGCTTGTAGGTTGGCTGAGGTTTCCAAAGATTGAGGCACTGATTTGTTTACTATTATAATTAATTATTTTGTTGTTTTTACTGTATGTGTTTCCACCCCACCTTGTTCCAAAAAAATTTTCAGAATGGGAAATATTCACTGAATTGTGTTCTGTAGAAGAGATTTAATCTCAAATTTCAGGTTACTTGGCATTTGATGAATACATAATTTCAAAACTATCAAGGATTTTTTAAAATTTTATTTATTTATTTGAGAGAGCGTGTGGCCAGAGAGCACAAGTGGGGAGGGGGGACACAGGGGGAGGGAGAAGCGGATCCCCTACTGAGCAGGGAGCCCAATGAGGGGCTCAATCCCAGGACCCTGGGATCATGACCTGAGCCAAAGGCAGACACTTAACTGACTGAGCCACCCAGTCACCCCCAAAACTAAGAAGGTTTATTGTGAAATTATTTTAGCACTTCCATTGCCTGATTTTCATTTTAAACCTTGTATTAAAATAAAGTATCAGTGAGATTTACAAGAGTGTGTGTGTGTGTGTGTGTGTGCACGCTCCCGTGTGTGTTTTTCATTTATATTCCACGTCCTATGAAGAAAAACAATAGTTTTATAATTTAGGGTGAATGTCTTAAAATACTGGCAAAGTTTTACCTTTCAGCCAGGATTTACCAGTAACATTTTTCTATTTATAAGTGGAATTTTGATAACACACTTGAAATTTGCTTCTTCACCTTTAGAAGTTTTTCTACTAGAGTTTGTTTAAATTGCTTTTCAGAAGCAATGGAGGAGAGTGGAGATACAGAATTAGTTAGAACAGACTCGTTTCTGTGACCCTTGCCTCAAATTCTCTTTCTAAACTTCTGAAAGCTCTGGATACAGTTGTCTGATTTATTCTGGATACTTCTGGGCCAGTGAAATTCCAACTTTCAAAATAAAAAGTTTTAGGAAGAGGCCAATTAAGGTTTCTTTCTTTTTTTTTTTTTTTAAGATTTTATTTATTTATTTGACAGAGAAAGACACAGCGAGAGAGGGAACACAAGCAGGGGAAGTGGGAGAGGGAGAACCAGGCCTCCCGCCTAGCAGGGAGCCCGATGCGGGGCTCGATCCCAGGACCCTGGGATCATGACCTGAGCCGAAGGCAGACGCTTAACGACTGAGCCACCTAGGCGCCCCTAAGGTTTATTCCTTATCAAATAAATCTGTCTCCAGCCAAGAGAACCTGTGCTTACAAGGATCTCATCACCTCCTGAAGCAGGATTCATGCTCTTGAAAACAAAGAAGTCAGCTAGTCAAGACTTTTTCTCTTGCTTCCAACTCTGGCCTACCCTCTGTTGCCTTTTTACTGTTCTCATTTTATTTTAAAATATTTCTGTGGCATTTTATTTTAAAATATTTCAATACGAACATTGTGATGTCGTCGTTGTATTTACAAGTTAACTAACCATCCTCCAAGTGCAGGTAGCTCGTCTTTAAAGTACCCTATCGCAGGCAGCTACCCTGTAGAAGTGGTTAACTGATAGACGAAGTGCCCTAGCTAGAATCAACATCATCTACTGATGGTCTCAGCATTGTAAATATAATTAGCCAAACCTATGCTAGAAGGCTTACCGATTAGTAGAAGGGATGTTTAAAATAGTTTTTAAGTGGTGAAAACAGTAGTATTCAAAACAGGTGGTTGGGTAGTAGTGCTGTGAAGGAACGTTCTGGAATGAATACAGATGGTTCAAACTTGAGGTCTAGACCTCTGAATTCCTCCCCTCCACAGAGCACCTTGTGCCTGACACAGCAGAAAGCTGGCCACACCTGCCATCAGAGTATGATTGCCTCAAATTCAATTAAGCCTTTTTATGGGAAATGCTGAACAGAAGGCCCAGGTAAGAGAGGGCCCAAGGGTAAAGGGTGGGACTTCTCAGCTACCGAGCAGGCTTAAGACTATTTTTGAGTCTGTTTAGGTGTTGTCAGAATATTGCCTAAAACTTCTTTTCATTATAATACAACTTCTGGTAGCAAGAATGTGGGGAAAGGAACAGATAAGCTCTCCCATTCTCTCACCCTTCTAAACGGCTAGAGGCTATTGACATTTACCAGAAAAACTTTCTATTTGCCAGAAGACCTGTTTGGCTTGGATGGATTGCTGTGCCATGCAAATTTCAAATCTATGCTTCAAAGTCCAAGAAGGGCTCACTTACAGATATCAAAGGTTTATTTAGATAAAGATGTTAGCGCCTTTTTTTTTTTTAAGATTTTATTTATTTATTTGACAGAGAGAGACACAGCGAGAGAGGGAACACAAGCGGGAGGAGTGGGAGAGGGAGAAGCAGGCTTCCCGCCGAGCAGGGAACCTGATGCGGGGCTCAATCCCAGGACCCTGGGATCATGACCTGAGCTGAAAGCAGACGTTTAACGACTGAGCTACCCAGGCGCCCCAAGATACTTAGCTTTAAGGTTGTATTTTTTTCCCTGGAATTTTGGGACTGATTGCATTCTGTAAATATCCCTTTCTCAATTGTTAGAACTGCTTAGAGGCCTTATACTTGTCCCTGAACACCACCACTGTGATTTCTGGGATATTTTCTGAGCCCTTTTAAATTCTGGGACCCCACAAGTTTCCTTCTTAAGCAATAATTATGATCCTTTTCTGTGGCATTTCCTTATAAAACACTGGATCCTGAACAGGTTGCCAATCCAAAGCCACCGAGGAAAGGGGACAAGCTGGGTAAAAGGTTCCCTCATTCTGTGCTGGCTGTGCTAGGCAAGCATTGCCCAGGGATCAGGGAGGGACCCAGTGAGGACCCTAGGCTTCATGCCTGCAGGATTTCTTTTGAGATTTCATGCCTATCAAGTTCATCTTCAAAGAACACAATGCCCGTCTGATTTTTTATTATTGTTTGAATGAGAGTCAACCACTGACTAATTGTGTCTGGAACATGTCAGGCTCTGGCCTGCCTTGGTGGGAGAGGTTAGACAAGATGACTGGGACCGTGAGGGGGAATTGAGAAACCCCCTTGTGGAAGCATCAGGGTAGAAAAAGGTAGCAGAATTTGGTATTAGTAATGGATTTTGTTTTATTCTGCTCTCTGAACTTTTTGGACCCCCGGGAGCCTTGGAGGGGCCCGTTGGCCTAGAGTGAGTCAGCACGCTCCCTAGGGCTACAGGGCTATGCAGCAGGGAGCCTATGGGGGCAGCACTCAGGTGTAGATCTCAGGGAGACTTGGGGCTGCAGCGCTGGGCGGGCATCCAGGGGCCACCCTGTCCTGCTTCTCCCGTAAAGATCAGGGCACAGGCAAAGACAAGGAACATCTTCCAAGCAGTAATAAGGTCTTGAATACAAGAAAGCAGGGAGCCAGAGCACATCAGCTTGAAATAAGAACAGACTGGTGTGTCCAAGGGAATGCAAGCCAGGTTTCACCAAATTTTTTATTGAGAACAATAAAAATGTTGATATGATGTTGATATGAGAATCCTAAGGTATAATAATCATAACTGGGTCATTATGCTTAACATATGGTCCTCATTTCATATGGGGATTCGGTCATTTTCTGTTTCTATTCTTTTCATGTAATCTGGAGTTCTGTAACCATCCTGTCCTTATAGATAATGACCTGGCATGGTTGGCTTCTCCCTGCTTATGGAAGTGACAGTTCTGGGGCCACTAGCTGAAGATGGCTTTAAGCCATTTATTTCCGGGTCTCCATCACATCCCACACTCACCAGTTTTAACTATATTCAAAGAATTGCTGTCATGGTCCTGACCAGGCTGAGAAGTAAATGATCCGTCACTTAAATATTGTGTGAATCTTAAATGAGGAGATGAAACTTTAGATTACCTTTGAGAAAGCTTCAAGCTGGGTTATCTCTGACACAAATTGGTTCTCCCCTCTGCAGTACCTGAAAACTATTCTAGAACCCAGCCATGTTTCTGCCCTCACTTGAATTGCCTCTGTTTCAGAAGTGACCTGGTGCTCCCACGGTGTCAGTTCTCTGGGTAAATTCACCAGTTCCACATTTGGGAAAAGCCTGAGCCTGGCCCTGGATTTCTGCCGGTTCTCAGAGACGCTTACACTCTCATGGACCTTCCTACCTCTGACTTCTGGGACTACGTATGCTGTCTCTGCATCAGCCTCTGTTCATCCAGGTGCAATTGCCATTTTATATATTAAAAAAATCACTCTGTGTTTCATGAATAATACTTTATACTGAAGGCTTGCGACTCATGGGTCAGAGTACATGCATGGGTCATATCACCTAACAAGGCCTCACAGGGTCCTCGTGCCTCTCTCTCCTATTCCCCAACCTCCCTTATTGTCCCCGGGAGCTCCATGATCCTTTCCCTCTGTTAAGTAAATGAACCCAGTTCCCTTAGCTCCTACCTGTACCCTTCTATCAGTGACCTCATAGAACCAAGCGTCCTCTATATAACGAGACCCATGCTCATGAGAAAATAGCTAGAAATGTAGATAACAGCAACAGAAATTCAGTTGCAGGTATTTATTAGTTGATTGAAATCGAGTCTGAGTCTCCGCCTCCATTAAAAGGCAGCACGGTATTTTTTTGTTTGTTTGTTCTATCTCATTTATTTATTTATTTATTTTTATTATGTTATGTTAGTCACCATACAGTACATCATTAGTCTTTGATGTATTGCATGGAGCACTGGGTGTTATACGCAAACAACGAATCATGGAGCACGATATTTTAGAAAAGGAGCTGAATTTAGAGTCAGCCCACTGGAGTTTAGAGCCAGCAACACCCCTCACTAGCCACAAGCCAGCAATCCATTTGGAGTCTCAGCTGATCATCTGAAGAGTGAAGATGTTGCTAATATTTTGCATCTTTCTACTAATCCAAGGAAATGATTTTTGCAACGCACTGTGAAAGGTTAGAGCAGTGATTCTCAGGACATTTTGAGCCGGACCACAACTGAGGAGTGCTGCTGGCATTTAGGAGTGCTGACTGCCCTGCAATGTGAGGAGATTCTGCGTAACATAGGACTGTCACACTAGCAATGGGCGTCCCTGTGCGGAAACACTGTTTTTGAGCACAGTGTACGCGAAAGTTCTGTTACCTCTGGGCTTCTGCCTTTCACACAAAATGCAGATGGACTTATACGTGGTGTAGAGAATTCCTTAAAAAGATTTTCCTCATTCTGAATTATTTTACCACAGTCTTTGTTCCAAGGTGATAGTTTCTCTGGCATCTAGTATTCTGCCAACGTTTTAATTATAATCTTGAGTCTTCTCCTATAAGGAGTGTTCCATTTAGGATGTCTTTGTTTAATCTTTCAGTCGAAACTATATTTTACCCTGCAGAAGACAAAAAGAGGGAGAATAAATGATGAGATAAATGCTGGGGGAATTTTGCAAATGGTGAAGGTACAGAGAAGCGGGTGATAAATGCCTTGGGCAACTACGCAGGCCACAGTAGTCGTCCTCCCAAGGCCCGCGTTATCTGGCATAAATGCTGAGCTAAAGGCAGGTCAGGTTTCAAATCTTTTCCACTCACCCCCCTCAGCTGGCAGTATGCATAGTAGCCCTTAATAGGACCCAGGCCTCCAGCCTCCAGGCCCCCGGGACCCCACGGTTCTGATTCTCTGGCTCTCCATCTGCCCATGAAGCTGTCAAGAGGTCCAACATCTGTAGAGCAGGCTCCTAATGTGCTGTTCTGGCCATGGTGAAGTGCTGGGGTGACCTGTCTACACTGTCCCTTATCTTCCCTTGGAGACGTGGGGGGCTATTCCTTGTACCAGGGAGGCTGACTGTGAGAGCATGGTGGGGAGAATCAGCATCTATTGTCCTTGGGCCAGGAGCTAGATGAGCATTTGTGTTCCTCTCACTGACTCTTCATCCTTTGGTTTGATGAGCTGCTTTGGAAGATGCTTGATGAACTGATATTTCCTCATGGATATTTTATCATTTATGTAAGCAGAAAACAAAATCCTGCTTTTATGGGCTTAAAAGGAATGTGCTTCAGACAAGAGTGGGAGGGCCTAGCTGGCTGGGAGGTTTGGAACCTGTAAGCCGGTTGTAATCCCACTTCCAGTCAATAGGCTGAACCCTAAATTTTTGTTCTTAGATCACATGTCTGATTACTTTGACAGTGTCACTTCTCCCTCGGAAACTTTCTTTTTTTTTTTTTTTAAAGATTTTATTCATTTATTTGAGAGAGAGAGAATGAGAGAGAGCGAGTACATGAGAGGGGGTCAGAGGGAGAAGCAGACTCCCTGCCGAGCAGGGAGCCCGATGCGGGACTCGATCCAGGGACTCCAGGATCATGACCTGAGCCGAAGGCAGTCGCTTAACCAACTTAGCCACCCAGGCGTCCTCCCTCGGAAACTTTCAGTGGCTTTGTGTGCCGATAATAATCTTACAGTTTCCTCAGCCTTTCATCCAGTGTATCCATAATCTGAGTGCAACCTACTTTTCTAGTCTTCTCTCTTATAACGCCCTTCACAAATCTTACACCTTGGGTCCCTTGAAGGAAAAAAAAATACTTATTCTTCCCTGAAAGCAGGTTCTCCAGCTGGTTCAACTGCTAATTAATGAGCAGTGCGGCCCTGATTAATCATTAACGTCTCCAAGTCCCAGGAGCCTCGCTTGTAAAATCCAGGGGTGAGGCCTAGGCTGATGAATTTTTCACAGGTTGCCTAGGTGGATCAAACACACATCAAAGTTTGTGAACATCTGGGCCTAAAACTCCCTCCAACTCTGATTTTCCCACATATTACCCATGCACTGCAATTCTGTGTCTCCATGTGTTTTAAAGTATCTTTTCCTGGGATGTTTCACTTTCCTTCTAGTTAACCCCTATACACCTGTGTGTACATGTACACGTGCACACACAAACACACACACACACGTCAAGGTCCTTCAAGATCACCTCCAATACCACGTCCTGCAGAAAATCTTGCCTGAGGGCTAAGCTTGTCTTTCGAGGCCCTCTTTCTTCAAACACCTCTACCACAACACTTAACTACAACCAGTCTTAGTTCTCGGGGCAGGGGGTGTTGTTTAGGTCACCATATAGACTATAAAATTCCTGAGCATAAATATTCCTTCTTGTTCATCTTACATATCCCACATTACTCACGGGAGTCGCTCATGAGAGTTGGTTGAGTTGAGTTACATTGACTTGACATGACTTAACTGAGAGACATCTTGGTGAAGATGACAAGTTAGAGGGTCTTGGGAAGATTGCTGATAGGGTGGAGGGCTTGTATCACTCTTGCTATCGTGGAACATTTCCTATCTGTCTCTATCCACAAGTGATTGTAGACTCAATAAGAAAAGCTGCAGCTGTTTTTTGTCAAAATCAGATGACTTTATATCTGTAATCTTGCAGGCAGAGCAGTTGAGCCGATATATTTAGTGACTCACTCTAGACAGACGAAAGTCTGTTCTTGAGAAATGAGGAGGGGGAGCCATTAATCTTTTTAAAATAAACAGACTTGTAATGACTCTTTAATCTGAAGAGTAGAGATCCTGAGCTGGAACACAACACCCAAGTACCCGCCAAATTTCCCTTAGTACTACAGAGCACCCAGATGATAATTGATTGTGGGACCATTTTCCCTGTGGTCTCTGAGGGACATTCACAGTACCACCAGCATTTAAAGGGCCTTATCAACATAGCTGCTCCAGCTTCATGAGAAAGAACAGCTCGTCATCATCTGTGGCCTTTGGGACACTTGCTTTTCTAAGCTTGCTTCAAAGCTCTAGGGTGCCCACTCAGTCAGCATTTTGCTTTTGGCTGCCTACCCCTGTGTCCTGTCCTGCCTGGCCCCTCCCTTCCAACCACCCCCATCCACAGGAGCTCCTGCTTCTCCCAGAGGCATGGGGGAGAGAGATTCTCTCCTCTGATTTCCCAGTACTCATTCCCTAATCTTTGAGATTGGGCCAATACCCCCCTCAAGGTCATGGAGCATTGCCTTTCTTTGCTGCCAACCAGGCTCAGCAGTCTCTCTCCTGTGTACCCTGCTTGACTTCTCAAGGGCATGCTGGCCTGCTGGATTCTCTGTGCTGCCTTGCCTTCCAACCTGATTCACCTCTGCTTCTCTAATTTTCTCACATGCCTCTTCCTTGCCTGTCACTTAACCAATGGCATCCTCAGTCTTCTTTCTCAAGTCAGCCTCTCTTCTCCCTTTGTATTCTCCTCCCTCTCCCTGACAGTGTCATTTATTTCCACAGAACTTGATGCCAAGGGCTCACAAGCCCATAGCCCTCTCCCAAGCTATAAACACATTGTTTAAATGCCCTGATGGATGTCATTTGGACTTTTTATTGGTATTCACTCACCATTTCCAAATCTAATGGATGATAGATCTCTTGTCCCCAGCTCCTCTTCAAATAAACTCCAGTGCCAAATTTTCCATTTCCCCATTTCCTATAGTGGCCCCACAATCATCCCAGCCACCTTGTCTGTAAATCCTGGAATGTGTGTGACTCCTAACCTCTTTTCCATTCCTCTCTCTGTGGAATGTCACTATTTACCAGATTCTTAGAGTTCATTCTTACAGATTCTTTGTCTGAATTGTTTCAAGTCTCTTCTTTCCACATCCACAACCATAGTTTAGGCTCTCACTAATTTTTGTCTTCACAATAGCCTTGTTACTGGTGATCCTACTTCAAACACCGTTCATACCTAGATACCAAGGCTTGGGGAGCTTCCCTGGCTAGCAGCACTTTGCATGTGTTCTTGCACATCGTTGCTGGAAATGAAGCACGTCTCCATGTGACTCCATAGGGAGGAAACATGTAGCAGCTTGTATCTGGTTTCTCCTGGACTTTACCCTACGCACCTTTCCCTGTGCTGATTTTAATCTGTGTCCTTTCACTTAAGTAAACCATAACTGTGGGCGTAACATTTCTGAGTTTTGTGAGTCCTAGCAGGTCATCAAGCCTTAGGGTCATCTTGGGGACCCCTGGCACAACACGTCGTTCACAGATTTCAATACTTTCATTTTAAAGTTATCAATTGCTAGTGGTGACTTCATAACTGATTACAACCCACCAGCAAATCCTAACCCAAGGATTATACTTTGCGAGGGGAGGGAATGTGTCTTTCTCATCATCTTACACCCTATTGTGCTGTGTACAGAGACTAGCTCACAATAGGCGCTCAGATAACATAGAATTGTAAATGTTAGGAGCAAGATGTTGAGCAAATATTAGCAAGTATCTCCCTAGTTTGTGTGTCATTCACAAGCCCAAGAAGCACTATAAAAGGCTATACTGCATAACAAAGGGACTCAAATATACAGTGGCTTAAATAAGTCACACTGTTTGTTTTCCTCATAAACCAGGCTTGAGATAAACAGTCCACGTTGTGGTTTTCCCCATGTGGTCATTCAGAAACTCAAGTTCCTTTTCTGTGTTACTTAGCCATCTCTTAAGGCAGAGGTCAGCAACTTACAGCCCATAGGGCAACTCTGTCCTATCACCTACTTTAGTAAACGAAGTCTTAATTGGAATACAGACAGGCTCACTTCGTTATGTATTGTCTACGGCTGCTTTTGTGCTTCAAGAGCAGAGCTGAGCAGTTGCAACAGAGAGTCTATGGCCCGCAAAGTCTCGAGTATTTACTATCTGGCCCTTCATAGAAAAAGTTTGCTAAGCTGTCAGGAAGAGGGAAGAGTATTGGAAGAATACACAGCTGATATTTTAAGGTATATGTCACTTTCACGCACATCTAATCGGCTGGCAGCTAGCTGCAAGGGAGGCTAGAAAATACCGTCTTCAGCTCAGGAGTTGGCAAGCTTTTTCTGTAAAGAGCCAGGGAGGAAGTCTTTTCAGCTTTGAAGGCTGCATGGTTTCTGTCACAATTGCCTGACTGTCAGTGTGGTGTGAAAGCGGACATGGAATATATGGAAATAAATGAGAGTGGCTATGTTGCAATAGAACTGTATTTACAAAATGGAGCAGTGTCTGGTTTGGCCCACAGGCCATCATTTGCCAACTCCTTCACTAGCTGGATGGCCATGCGTCTGTGTTTATATATTTATGTTTAATAATAGGTGTTCCTGTTATTAAAAAGAAGAAAAGAGAATGCTTGGGAAGGGGGGAGGGTGTCAGTCTCTGACACAAATACTTTTTGTGCCCAGGCGAGTCATGAAAATAGTTAGCCTTGATTTATTTGTTGGTGTGGATTGCATGCTGACTCTTGTTGCAAAAGTTATGTGTGTTGGAAGAATTGATCCATTTATCCTTTTTAAAAAATAGTCTCCCCTTGGTCTGAGTTCAGCTCCATACTAAAGAAGCATGACGGTCTTCTCTGTTCAGTGTTTCCAGTGGTTTTCAGCTCATTCATTCTACTGGTTAAAATCCACAAAACCCAAGGCATAGTGGTGCTGGATATGGTTGATCGGTGCTCTGCATTGATTCCGCCTCTTTCTACGTGCCTTTCTGTACTGGAGAGTCAGAACGCTAAAAGCTGTATTTCCTAGACTTTGCATCTAGGGTTCTAGATGCAAATTAGTTTTCACCAGCCAGACACATGTGGAAACAATCTGAACCATAGAAGTGAGACAGAAGCGGGGCGCCTGGGTGGCTCAGTTGGTTAAGCGACTGCCTTCGGCTCAGGTCATGATCCTGGAGTCCCGGGATCGAGTCCCACATCAGGCTCCCTGCTCGGCAGGGAGTCTGCTTCTCCCTCTGACCCTCCTCTCTCTCATGCTCTCTCTATCTCATTCTCTCTCTCGCAAATAAATAAAATCTTAAAAAAATATATATATTAAAAAAAAAAGAAGTGAGACAGAAGCTATCTCCCTGCTGCTCATTCTGTTGGGAAGCAGGTTGTGGGGATGTGTCAGAATAGTGGAGGCACTGGATTCAGTGTTCTGTGATTTTGTCACCAGCTCTCTGAGTATTAAGAAGCAGTGTGGCTGCCATGCTAGGACCTGGAAGCCAAGATCGGGAAATTGCTGCTGTGGCCCTGGAGCAGGCAGAGAGCAACCCAGCAGACAGCCAGTCAGTGCTAGAGATGCAGGCTGGGAATATACCAGATGGGAGCTCCAGGATTCAAGGAAAGAAGTCACCAGAGGCAAATGACCAATTTGCAGGACCGTAAGTAGGCCTTCTTCCATGAGTATATTTTCTGGCCAAAGGCAGACAATGTGTTTTACTCTGATTTTATAGGCAAGAATATGTATGCAAAGTCATTTGTTTCTGACAAAGTTCTAACTATATGCCTCACTCTTGGGTTATTTATTATTTTTGTCTCACAGTTATATAGGTTTGGGATGTCATATCACACCTTGGGCCTCAGTTTCTCAGTCTGGCAAATGACAGCATAAGATAAGATGGACTTCCCAAGGACCTGTTCTTTTCTAAAATACTGCGTGCTATTTGTGTAATTAAATCTTGTGGCCTACATTCTTTTTTCTTTTCTTAGCCCTACAGCACTGAGCCAGCCACAGATTCGTCTTAGTGCTATTGGTGACTGTTAGGGGCTGACATGTGTCCCCTACCCCCAAATTCTTATGTGGAAGCCCTAACCCCCAGTAACTCAGAGTATGACTGTATTTAGAGATAGGGCCTTTAAAGATGTGCTAATGGTAAAATAAGATCATATGGGTGGGCCTCAATCCACTATGGCAGCGTTCCTTAGAGGGGGAGAGGAGATTAGGAAACATATAAATACATAGACTGAGAGAAGAGCATGTGTGAGAAGATGGCCATCTGCAAGCCAAGCACAGAGGCCTCACAAGAAACCAACCCTGTCAACACTTTGGTCACAGATGTCTAGCCTCCTGAATCATGATATGATACTTTATTATGGCAGCTCTAGCAAACCAATATAGTTATATTAAAATAAAACTTTCTAGAAAGCTTTTGACAGCAAGATAGGATAGCACTGAGGATTTTCATAAGCCTTCCACATTGTGACCCAACAGGCCTTGGCCTCTGCCTCTGCAGCCAGCAAGCCCACAGCTGGAAGCAGGTAGCTTCCACCTACAGGCTCAGCACTGCCCTCACTCAAGAGTGAAGCTTATTTCGGGCCCAGGTGCTCTGGTCTGAATATTTGTGCTCCCCAACAAATCCTTATGTTGAAACCTAATGCCCAATGTGATGTTATTAGGAGGTGGGGCCTTTGGAGGGTAGAGCCTTCATGAATGGGATTAGTGCTCTTATAAAAAGATCCCCTTCCCCTTTGTGAAGTTTCAGTGAAAAGATGATGTCTGTAGATCAAGAACCAGAACCAGATCTGTCAGCAACCTTGATCTTGGATTTCCCAGCCTCCAGAACTATGAGAAACAAGTTTCTGATATTCATAAGCTACTCAGTTCATGGTATTTTTGTTATAATAGCCTGAACAGACTAAGACACCAAGTGAATGTTAGTAACCTTGTTAGTTTAGCATCAAGTAAACTTTGGTCCGCCTGTCTCAGATATTGGGCTACCGAGGAGGTTAGTGGGTAGTGGGTAGTGACCTGCCCAAGGCTGCTCACATGGCTAGTCGTACCCTGTTTTCGGGGCCATTTCACCGCACTAGGGATCCCCAGCCTTTCTGATATTCTGACACATATAAGAATTATAATAGTTTATAACACACTGCTGTGGGGAGGGAACAACCCAAAGGCTCCAGCCACCTAGGACATGCTTGTGTTCCCAAGAGTTTTGAGAGTCATTTACTTGGGCATACCTGTAACCCATTCCTGTGGAGACACACAAGTTGAGGACCATGATGCTGTATCCCACTGCATCCATTAATGCCAGTAGGTAGACCTTGTTGTCTGTACTATACCTAGTTGTCTATACTATACTAGTACTTGAGGGTGACCATGAGATGTCTACTAAGAACTGAGAAATAAGTGAAATGATGTTGCCTTCTCTACATTAAATGTTAAGATAAATACATATTAGGCCAGAAGAAGGATATACAACTCACTTGAAAAAAATAAAAAATAGTATATTGCCCAGGTACATTGTTCATTATAACTTGACTAAAAGCATGGAAGATATAAAGAAATAATCATCAGCATAGAAATCCAAAAAGTGGTGGTATGAATATCAGCTAAGACTAGTTAGGGACAGAGAGACTTTGTTATTAGCCTTCCATTTCTCCCTTTATCAAGACTCTCCCAATAGTGAGATGGATATGCCCAGCTATCTCAGCCTCATTCTGTTAGTACACATTTATTTAAATCTCCTAAGCATCCTTCTCATTTTAATTGTGTCTGACATGTGTTTTCTTTAGGGGGAAAATGAACTTATTTTAGGGACTTTTAAGTGTTCTGGTCCCTGAGATAGGGAGGTCTCTTGATAAATCAGTGAGATGACTTCTGATATGACTTGGGTTCCCAGGAAGCTTCTTATAGGGAGAAATTTCTCTGAACCAAGCCAAGGAGAGCTTTCTTGTCCATTTGATGACTATATATTATTTCATGTAAATTAATTTTTTTACATCCTTGAGTCTCATGAAAACTAAAGTTTATTTTTATTTTATTTATTTTTATTTATTTGGGAGAGAGAGAGAGAGAACAAACAAGGGGAGTGACAGGCAGAGGGAGAAGCAGGCTCCCTGCTGAGCAAGGAGCCCAACGCTGGACTCGATCCCAGGACCCTGGGATTGTGACCTGAGCCGAAGGCAGATGCTTAACTGACTGAGCCACCCAGGTGTTCCTAATGTTTATTTTTATTGGCATGGGTAACTCTTAAGGCCTGATTACCAGGCACTGCCAATGAGATTCTGAGTCTTCAGGGAAATGGATGGACCCTTGCATGAAGTGGTGTAATTGAAGGCCTGTAATGTGAGGAGGTATTTAACTGCAGTGGGACCTTCCTTAGACCACACTACTCTCTCTGTTATATGTCTCGATTTCTGTGTAACTCATGTCCCTTTTAGAAGTAAGATATAGTCTTGGGGCATCTGCCTGGCTCAGTTGGTAGAGCATGTGACTCTTGATCTTGGGGTCATGAGTTCAAGCCTCACATTGGGTATAAAGATTACTAAAAAAGAAAAACAGGTATAATCTTGAAACATGTGAGTTGTGCTGAATGGTTCTGGTCTCTGTGTTCAGATAACTCTGAAAGATTATATTTATTCAGTAAATCTGGTCTACCCCAAATCTCTACTGCCAGAAAAAATAACAATATGAGAAGTTTCCCTTGTAACACTGTGCCTTGCCAACTATTCCTCTAATAGGAGAAAATTGAGCTCTTTTCTAACGAGCAATTCTGTGTCCTCTGGAGCGGTGCTTCTCAAACCTGAATGTGTATATGAATCACTTGGAGATCTTTGTTAAAATGAAGGTTCTGATTGAGTAGGTCTGGGTCAGGGCATGAGATTTTTGCATTTTTCCAAGTCTGTTAGTGATGCTAGTACTGCTGGTGGGCCATATTTTGAGTTACAAGGCTCTAGGAAACATGTGGAAGTAGACCAGGTGGCCACTTAAACCCTGGGCTTGAAGGGGCAGGAATCAGGGCTCCCAGTCCTCTGCAAAGTATCAGTCACACAACCTGTCATTCTACCATCATGGTTTTATGCTTTTGTCTCAGGAAATTTTTCTCATCCCAGGAATCCTTTGTTAAAATGCACAAACTCTTTGATGAAATCATGCCCTAAGTCCAGCTAATACCATGATCTGCAGGAATCAGCAGGAATTCCTTAGAAGCCATTTGGAAACAAAGATGGCAGTGGGCTATAAGGAAGTTTGCAGTATGACCTATAAAAAAGGAATATCAAATAGGAATGCTTTTAGTTGCAAGCAGCAGAAAACCCAATTAAGAGTGATTTAAGCAATAAAAACATTTATTCAGGGCCCCTGGTTGGCTCAGTCATTAAGCGTCTGCCTTTGGCTCAGGTCATGATCCCAGGGTCCTGGGATCGAGCCCCATATCGGGCTCCCTGCTCGGCGGGAAGCCTGCTTCTCCCTCTCCCGCTCCCCCTGCTTGTGTTCCCTCTCTCGCTGTGTCTCTCTCTGTCAAATAAATAAATCAAATCTTTAAAAAAAAACAAAATATTTATTCATCTCTCCTAATAGGAAGTTTAGCAGTTTAGGGCTCTATCATATCACCGAGATTCTTTCTGTCCTCTATCCCCCAGACTCTCCATCTTTGGCTTTTTATTCTTGTGCTTATGCCTCATGGCCCCAAACTGGCTGCTGCAATTTCAGGTATCACTTCCACTTTGAAAATGGAAGGAAAAGGAATGAACTTCCCAAGCCTTATCTGTGCCCTTTACTAGGAAAGTGAAATTCTTAGCAGAAGCTTCAAGAAGACCTCTCCTTGCATCTTATTGTCAGAACTGGATAACTTGCCTTCTCTTAAACCAATCACTGGCAAAGGGGAATGAGGTTACCCTAGGTTTAAGGTAACCATGACTCACTCTTCTGAGGTTAGGGGAGGGGCCTATCCTTCCCAATAAAAAGGCAAATCCATCTACTGTAAAATCAGAGAGTGAAATGTGGGGTGAATGACAGCGAGTAGACTATGAACACCTTCCCTGGGAAGAAACAAGTTCATACTTGTAAGGGAGATAGCAGAACGCCAAAGACCAGTTCCAGCTGTGCGTCCAGCTGAGCCAGGTACAGCCCTAGCACCCACCTCCTGATATCTCACCATGACTTCTTCACTTTAGAACAGAAACATGGATTTGTTTACCTTGAATTCAGGAAGGCTTGGCGGGGGGGGGCGGGGGGGGCGGCGGTTGCTGCAGAATGTCTGATGAGTGCTTGATCAATATTCGCTGATTGATCAAAAAGGGAATGGTAAAAGAATAATTTCAGGTGTTGAGAGAGTCATGGAAAAAGATGTTCAGAAGTAATGGATCTAGTTCTTTGAATGAAACAAAGCTTCTAATAAAAACATTATTTTATTTATACCTCAAAACAATCTTATGATGTAAGGATTATTTTTCACATTTTACAGATCGGAACTGAGAGAGACTCAGAATCTTGCCCAAATCCACATCGTTTGTCATTGGAAGATTTGGGATTCCAGTGGGCTTTCTGATTCCAAAGCTCTGAACCCTCTTACCACAACTTAAACATTCACGTGAGGGTCTCACTCAGAGTGGCTTTTATACTCTTGTTCAAGGGCTCTGCTTTGCTGAAAAAGTCTTTTTTACCCGTCTCATGTGCAAACACACACAGAGAGAAAACTGTATTACTTTCACACAGTTTCATCTCAAAATGATGAAGTTCCAAATCTACAGTATTAAATACACAGCTCTAACTCAGAACACATCTTACTTCTCCTCTCTACCTCTGTCTCTGCTCCACCAGTCATTGTTATTGTCTTGCTGTTACAAAATTATTATAAGTTTTTGAAGGAAACACAGAATTTTGGCATAGAAACAAAAATATTCACTCTAGGACTACATTAAAATTTTCAGCATTTTATTTGCCTTCCTCAATTTTCTAGCAATTTTCCTACACTGGATTCCTATTCACTCCAGATATAAAAAGTGTCCCACTATCTCACTGGGTATCTTGTCTGATGGAAATCCAACTCAGGCAATTAGAGAATTCTAGTGGAGGGCATCTCATATGGGCCAGCTTGTCTACTGATTTGTTTCTGTCCCCATTGACTAAATTTCTTTTGAGTTGCCTCTAGCAATTAGACATTTAGATCCTCAAGGCAAAGATCAGCACTGTGAACCCCAAGAGAAACAGATGTCTGGGAAACATATCCTGCTCTTTTAACTTGGGGCCTCTTGATTCTGCCTGGTGAGGAAATTCTGTTGCTGCTGTTAGTGTCTTTGGTCTTCCTTGGCCTGCATGTCACTAGGCCAGGCTATCTATCCCCTTTTCTGGGCTGCAGCAAGTGTTTGAATAGGATGAGGCTGTCCTATTCCTTGGTACAGTTCTTGTAAGCATTTATCTCCTAAGCATCATCAACCTGAGATGCTAAATTTACACTGCCTTTTCAGGAGAAATAAAAAGCAGATAATGCCTTTTTTTTTTTTTTTAACAGTGCTAATATGAGCTATAACAAAAGGACAAAAGAAGGAATGAGTATGAGGAGGGCAGAGAGAGGGGAAGGAAACCAACTCTCACACTGTGCTAGGAACAAGCCTAGGCATTTTGGCATACATTGTATCATTTCAACCTCACAAGCCTGGGAAGGAGGCATTCTTTTTCACATTTTACAAGATAAGGATGTTGAGGCAAAGAGACGGTGAAATTTGGCCAAGGACAAATTATAAGTGGAAAATATGGGATTTGAATAATCTCTCTGAGTCCTGAGCCTCTAGCCATAACGATTTGATGTTTTGGCCACATAGGACACTGTTTTGGAAAAGGCATGGAAAAGGGAGACTCCATCCCACTATTTCTGCTATGGATTTCAAATTGTCTCAGTGTCTTCCCAGCAATAACATGTAGATGATGGTCACTGGGATAAACCAGTGCCCAAACATGCTGTAGAAAGCCAAGACATGGCATTTTAATCCTTTGGCTGCAAAGATTAGAACATAGGAATATAATATCCAGGAATACACAGGACTAAGATGAATGAAGATAGTCCTGGAGATACCTTTGGAATACTAACGTCCATCTAAATGAACTTCCCAGGCTCCAAACTCTAAGAATCCCTTTTCCTTAGCAGTTGAGAGATGCATTCTCTAATCTGGCCAGACCTCTGGCCCAGCTTCAGGCTCCCCCCTCCTGTATACAGGCCAAAAGCTGGAGCTCTCCTGGGCTGGGAGTTACAAAGCTGGGAAGAGAGGCAGGCCTTTCTTCTCCAGCTGCCTCTCACATACTTGGGAGCATCCTTCTCATTTCTTATGTTCCCTCCCTTTCAATTCCATCTTCTGACTCTATGTGGGTATAACCCCTATAAAGCTGTCAAAAACATAAACAGTGCAGATTTGCCTTTGGGTCCCATGGCAGGTACCCAGTTTTCCTTTGGGGGGAGCAAAGTGATACCTGCATAGCTGTCTGTCAAAGTCTGGCACAGGATGATACTTGCTCGAGAGTGGATGGGAAGGTGGGATCTCCCAGGGACTCAAAACTGTTCACTGTTGATGCTACTAGAGAACATTTTTTCCTGTCCCAACCTCCTCCTTCCCATATTGTTCCACTAAATGGCCTGAAAGGTGATGTACAGCTCTGTAGGCAAGAAACAAAGGGACTTGGAGTAGGAACTGAGTTTAAAGCACTATCTGCACTCTTCCAACCCAGCACCAGCAGTCTCCTTGGTGATGGGGAGAGAGGGTCCCACAGAATCCACATCCATGGCAAAGAAAGGAAAGAGGCTGCTGGCATGGACACAGGCCCTTGTGGAGATGGCTGACCTTACCAGGGTGTGCCCCACCACCAACCACTTTGAGGGACTCCTAATTCAGTATCTGCAAAGCAGCTGTAGAACATCTGGCCAGAAAATACACAGTAAGCTCCTCCATGGTTCACTCGCACAAGCCATATGTAGCTATCCGGAACCAACACAAGCCAGTTGCGTTGGCTAGGGCAGGGTTTACACCAGAGATCAGAGGACACGTGCAGACACAGACAGCACTGCTGGCTGGAAGTCCATACAGGATTGATGTGCCTTCTGTTCCGATATGGAAAGCTCCAAGTTTCCAGGTCGTAGAGGCTAGGCTTTGTTTCAAGGAGAGAGAGTAACGTCTGGTGCCTACCTCCTGTCTTTTCCGTATTGCAGTTCTCTGAATTGAAAAAAGGGAGAGTCTCAAGAGCAAGACAAAGAATAATGCTTCACATGCATCCTTAAAACCATGCAGAAGCCCCTGAAAATAAACATTAGTCTTAATCCACTCCCTAAGTAAAAATTACAAGACAAAAATGCCACTCTGAGGACAAACATTTCCAAAGTCAAATAAGGAGTAGGGAATGCAAAATAGTAAGAGAAGAAACAAAATTTAGCCTCAACCTGTGGACACTTTGCTCTAAAGTAGAGCAAAGTATGCTGGTTGTAGAGTTGTTTCATCAGTTCTTCTAAGAACTGAAAATAGAAACAATTGGGCAAATCAAACTAAGAGTCATTTTGCCCAACAGTTAGCCAAAACACTTTAAAAATTTCAGTGTCATGGGGCACCTGGGTGGTTCATTTGGTTAAGCGACTGCCTTCGTCTCAGGTCATGATCCCGGAGTCCCAGGATGGAGTCCCGCATCGGGCTCCCTGCTTAGCAGGGAGTCTTAAAAAAAAAAAAAGATCATGACCATGAGAGACGATGGACTCTGAAAAACAAACTGAGGGTTCTGGGGAAGGGGGGAGGATGGGTTAGCCTGGTGATGGGTATTAAAGAGGGCACATTCTACATGGAGCACTGGGTGTTATGCACAAACAATGAATCATGGAACACTACATCTAAAACTAATGATGTAATGTATGGGGATTAACATAACAATAAAAAATGTCATGCAGAAAAAAATATATATCCTTTTTTATAGTTGGTTTGTTCCAATTAAGATTCAGATATGGCCCAGACATTACATTTATTTATGTCTCTTAAGCATGTTTTAATCTATAACATTTCCCCTGAACTCTCCCTCCTTATTTATTTGGAAATACTTGAAACAAAAGTTGCAAAACAAGCAATGAATACTCACTCACCTTTATGTTTTACACATCTGCTTAATTCTCTCTTTCTCTCCCTCTCTTATGTGTGTGTGTCTTAGCATCATCATCATTATTTTTTTTTTGCTTAACTATTAGAGAATTAGGTGTAGACATTGTGATATTTTACCCTTAAATATTTCAATGCATTTCCCCTAATAAAGACATTCTCCCACCCCCCTCCCCTCTAGAACACTCAGTTTGTTTTTCAGAGTCCATCGTCCCTCATGGTTCGTCTACCCCTCCGATTTCCCCGCCTTCATTCTTCCCCTCCTGCTATCCTCTTCTTTTTTTTTTTCTTAACATATATTGCATTATTTGTTTCATAGGTACAGATCTGAGATTCAACAGTCTTGCACAATTCACAGCACTTACCAGAGCACATACCCTCCCCAGTATCTATCACCCAGTCACCACATCCCTCCCACCCAGCCCCCCACTCCAGCAACCCTCAGTTTGTTTCCTGAGATTAAGAATTCCTCATATCAGGGGCGCCTGGGTGGCTCAGTTGGTTAAGCGACTGCCTTCGGCTCAGGTCATGATCCTGGAGTCCCGGGATCGAGTCCCACATCGGGCTCCCTGCTCAGCAGGGAGTCTGCTTCTCCCTCTGACCCTCCTCCCTCTCATGCTCTCTGTCTCTCATTGTCTCTCTCGCAAATAAATAAAATCTTAAAAAAAAAAAAAAAGAATTCCTCATATCAGTGAGGTCATATGATACATGTCTTTCTCTGATTGACTTATTTCGCTCAGCATAATACCCTCCAGTTCCATCCACATCGTTGCAAATGGCAAGATCTCATTCCTTTTGATGGCTGCATAATATTCCATTGTATATATATACCACATCTTCTTTATCCATTCATCTGTCGATGGACATCTTGGCTCTTTCCACAGTTTGGCTATTGTGGACATTGCTGCTATAAACATCGGGGTGCACTTACCCTTTCTGATCCCTACATTTGTATTAAAAAAGGATATTTTTAAGATAATCTGGAAACATTGAACATGGATTAGGTATTAGATGATATTAAGGAATTGTTAATTCTGTTGGAAGTGATAATGGTGTATTGTGGCTATAGGGGAAAAAAACTATCTGTTAAAGAAAGTAAACCTATCATCTTTTACAAGTGAAATGGGATTTTCTCTAACATAGTCCAGAAAAGAAAAAAAATAGAGCTAAGTGAGATGAAACAACACTGACAGAGTGTGGATAATAGTTGAAGCTAGAAAATGTATATGTGGACATTCTTTACTTTGTGTCCCAAAAATCTTCATAATAAAAAGTTGTTTTTAAAAATTGAAATACAGGGGTGCCTAGGTGGCTCAGTCGGTTAAGCATCTGCCTTCAGCTCAGGTCATGATCCCAGGGTCCTGGGATTGAGCCCCACGTGGGCCTCCCTGCTCAGTGTGGAGTCTGCTTCTCCCTGTCCTTCTGCCCCTCCCCCTGCTCATGCTCACTCACTCACTCTCACTCTCTCTCAAATAAAATCTTTTTAAAAAAATTAAAATACATGCTAAGGAGTGCTAGAAAATAAAATCATTCTTTGTAAAAGATAGGGACAAACCATTTATATAGATTTGTAAATTGTAGCTTTTATATCTTAGTTTTAAGAATTTGAGTGGTGGCACGCACACGTGCTCACACACACACACACACACATACACACACTTTTTTTAAATGCCCAAGACACTGTTGCCCACATTCCAGCCCCAGAGGTGATGCTGTGATAGGTAGTCACTTCCCATTTGCCAATGAATTACTTAGCAGGTCAACAACAGCCTTCCAAGTTCAATATTTTATTAAATTTACTTTATGTTAAAATCTCTCTCTCTCCCTCATTCCCAAATCTTCTATCTCCCCCACTCCTAAAAACAAAATATATAAATATCACTCCCCATAGGGCTCCAGCAAAGATACTTTTCATTCCTGCTTAGTTAAGGCAGGATTGTAGCACAGAAAGTAAGTTAGACAGGCTCACAGTGAGTCTGTGGTTGGGCTAAGATTAGGACCTTGGACCTTAGACCTCTGCTCTAACCATTAGTCAACATGTCCTCTCTTGACCATCCATAATTAAGGTGGCTCTAGTCTCTATAGTAACCAATCAGCTTAAAATAGGAATTATGTGAGGAACAAAACATTTAAAGCCAATTGGATCCATTCATACTCAAACAATGTCGATTTAAGGGCTGTTACCCAAGTTTGTTGGCTTTTTGAATGTTCTCCCACCATGGGCTCAATGAAAGGAAGTGGAAGGGGGCTCCATATGGTCCATTCCATACAGAAACTCACATGCTGTCATCCCTTTTCCTTCTTCAAACATTTCTTTATGTCCCCAAGTCATAAGCCCTTAAAACAAACTTTTCATCAAGGCAGTTTTATGACCACAAGACTGAAACAAAAGTGGATCTCTGAGAATCTTTTATGGGCAAAGAAAGCTTCCCAAAGAAGAAATGGGACTGAGTCCAAATCCCTCACAGAAACCTGGCAACTTCATGCATTATTTTCTGTTTATAAGGTGGGGCTTTGAACACTTCTCCTACTGAGTCAGCTCCCCTTGGGGTCTTTGGGAAGGAAGTGGAATAGTGTTTGGTACCAGAGCTAACAGAACACAAAGCTGCAGAGTGAAAGAGACCAGCCCCTCACAGTGAGCACCTGCCTCATAGGATTTGTGAGGATTCAGTGGGGATGCCCTGGAAGTATACTGGTATGTGTTCCATGTAACTAACATGATTTCATCATCATCATCAGTATTACTTCTGTATGTTAGGTATAACTTTAGGCTTCCACACCGGACAGTATTTATCCACCCTGTCCCTATTTTTTCATCTCTCATTTTGGAACAGTTTTTGGCTTCTGAAACACTGCTAAGTACAAGGAGCGCTATGACATGTCCTAATCAAGTCACCCAAAGGTGGTTTTGTTTTGTTTTAATTTTCCCAAGTGGGAAAAGATAAGCAGTGACATTTCTTTTTTGACCTTTCTTTTTCTTCTTTATTCAAGAAACATTTATTGAATAGGAGCTTGGTGCCAGGCCTGGAGTCTAGCTGCTCACTTAGATACAAATGCCTTCAAGGAGCTCACAGGGCAGAGAAAGGAATAGACTCGTACACAGTTGAATTACAGCACAGCTAGGCTTGCCAGACTTAGCAAACAAACATCAGGATGCTCAGTTAAATCTGAAATTCAGATAAGTAACAAATAATTGCTACGGAATATTGTATGGAACCTATATATAATACAAATTATTCATTATCTGAAATTCAAGTGTAACTGGGCATCCTGTCTTGTGTCTGGTAATCCCAGTGTGCACAACACAACAGCTGCCGTCAATGAATGTCAGTAGAAAGGGCTGTGGGAGCACAAAGGCCTGAACAAAAACACCTGTGTCCTTCATAGAGGTGATGCCTTAAAGGAGTCTTTTAAATAAGGAAAATGTTTGCATTTTTGGTAACAAAACCAGGGAGGACCTGCATCTACCAGTGGCTTAAAGAGTAAGTCAGGTCGAATGTTTGGGAAATTATGAAAAGTTTATGAAAGCTGGAGCACGGGGGTCCATGTGGATAAGTGGCTTGAGGTCTGCTAGGTAGGTTGGGTATTACACAATAGGCCACTCGGGTCCTCCGAAGATTTTATGCTGGGGAGTGACAGGGTCAGACTTGTTTTTAGGGTGAGAAAGGATGAGCCATTGGAAGAGAAAAAGGTTAAAATTGAGCAGTTAGATGGCTGTAAAAGTCATTCAAGGAGAGTTCCCGATAAGGACTGAAAACTAAGCGAGTTCCTCTGCAGATAAAGAGAAGAAGGCAAATTGGGGTGATGATTAATCAATTAGGCTTGTCAGAATCTGTTGCTGGGCAAGGCAGTTGGCTGTGGCACGCATGCCTCTGTGGCGTCTACCTTGGGAGGTGGGGAGAATAATGATGCTGTATTTGGCTGCAAATAGGATGATGTATGTATACAAGTGAATTCCAGTTTAGCAATTTAGCAGCAGTTGGTTAACAGTCAAAGTATCTAATGAGCACTGTCCCCTTCAGAGGTAGTTAAAACATTGGAGAACTCCAGTCGGGAATCAGTATCTTTCAGGACTATTACTTAGCAGTTCATATAGCTTATCTTCATCTACCCCAGTGGGTTTGTTACTTAGCATAAGGGATAGGGGATCAGTTAGGAGTAAGAGTCTGGCATGCCCAGTGGCAGATCTCGAGTCCCACTGCATCTTTTAACTTCATGAAGAGCATGACTATCTTACAAGGCTGGCCCATTCTGCCTTTGAAATATCTCTACATTTGTTTTTCATACTTACAAATAAACATTGATATATCTGCCAAAATTGATCCAAGACTCACTATCATTTTAACCTACCATACTCTCTGGTAGTGAGGTTGTCAATAAGGGATTATATACTTCTCCCTATACCTGCCTCTTACCCCTGGATGCTATAATAACATTAATATATATCAAAAGAACATCAGAAAATTTTCTGAGGACCAAACTGGCTTAAGTCCATTCAAAATAGGTGCCGTTGGAAATTGACTTAAGATAGAAGTGAGTTTTCTTTAAAAATCATGGATCTCAACTTACATCCCACCCTGCAGGTTTTAGACTCATCCAGAATATACTGTTAATGCCTCATGTGGGGATGCGCCTTATCTAACCCTCTTTGAGTCAGATTTAATTGATGAAGTTCAGCTGAAGAAACATGATCATACATGATGACTTTCTCAAAAGTCTGAAAAGACTTAAAAAATAAAATAAAATGTACTCAGGCATCCCATCACAAATGTGGGCTCCAAATAGAAGATTTTATTGTAAACCTTCCAGACGTTCAGACTCCACTGTTATTTTTGAAAAGGCATTCCAATAACAGATGCCCCTTCAATTGGGGCATGGTTTGATACAAAGCAGCAGGCATTATTTAAAAGAAAAAAAATAGGTCTCTTGAGACACGTCAAAACAAATTAGTGGTTATGCTAAAATTACTTCCTGTTGGGTTTAATAAAGTTAACAAGATAAGTAAAATGAAAAACAGCATTAGGAAGCAGGGAATAATTTCCTCCCAAGCATAGTGCTCTTGCAGACATTGATAACAATAGATAAGAAATTTCATTTGTCTCTTTTTATTTACCACAATGCTCTCATTCCATTTCTGTTTTTCAAATTTTCCTTCAAGATTTCTTTTGAGATGAAGTTATTTATGATACTATGCCTCTATTTTGAAACCTAGTTAGAAACCTGTGATTGAAACATTTTGCTGGTTTTTCATGTTCTGTTGCCACATTGAATGTAGTACCTCCAATAAATTGGTAGACAGTAATTGAGGAAAAAGTTGAAGCTGTTATTTAAATGGCCTTTGGACACTTCGCATGCCTTTCATTTAACCAAGTTTCCTTGGTCCCCATTAGCATAAATAATTAAGATTTGACAGCAAGCTAAAAAGACATGGTGTCTTCCCCCAGTAATGATCTAAAAATAGGCTTCTCCAAAGACAGTTTTCTTACTATTTCAAACCATTACTCCCTTAGCTTAGGTATAAAGAGCCTTAAGATTTAGGAAGACACACAGGTCTTGAAGTCATCAGACTGGTTTCTAGTTCCAACTCTTTCACTATTATTTAATCACTTTATCTCTCTTGTCCTTAGTTTCACCATCTGAAAAATGAAGGGGTGGAATCCCTGATAATAATCACCTTTCACTGAGCATTTAATAAGTGCTAAGCCCTTGACTAAGAACATTACACACATCATCTAATTGATGCTGACAAAAGCTTTTAAAGGTAACTGAAGCACAGAGAAATTAAGTAACTCCCCAAAGGTCACTCAGCAAGCAAAAGACTAAGCCAGTATTTAAATACAGATCCACTCCAGTCCAAAGACCATACCTGTTCTTAGCCACCATGCCTCCCACTATGAGATACTACCTCTGGATCCCTTCCAATCAAATACCCGTGGTGCTATGATTCTTTGAGTAACTGTTACTTGTAAGGAAGGGAAAATACGTTTAGCAAGAGAGAGTCTGATGGTCCAATGGACAGAAATATGGAACACAATGGCCTAAAAAGGAAAATTCTGCATTCTGTCCTATTTTGTTTCGTTTTTCAAATTTTTATTTAAATTCTAGTTAGTTAACATAAGTTGTAATAATGGTTTCAAGAGCAGAATTTATGGATTCATCACTTACGTATAACCAATGCTCAACACAAGAAGTGCCCTCCTTAATACCCATTACCCATTTAGCCCATCTCCTACCCACCTTCCCTCTATCAACCTTCAGTTTGTTGCCTATGGTTGAGAGTCTCTTACGCTTTGCTTCCTCTCTTTTTTTTTTTTCCTTCCCCTACGTTCATCTGTTTTGTTTCTTAAATTCCACATATGAGTGAAATCATGTGGTATTTCTCTTTTTCTTACTGACTGTTTCACTTAGCGTAATACACTCTGGTTCCATCCATGTCGTTGCAAATGGCAAGATTCCATTCTTTTCAATGGCTAAGTAGTATTCTACTGTGTATATATATACTACAACTTCTTTATGCATTCATTAGTCAATGGACATTTGGGCTCTTTCAATCATTTGGCTGTTGTTGATAATGCTGCTGTAAACATTGGGGTGCATGTGCCCCTTTGAATCAGTATTTTTGTATCCTTTGGGTAAATACCTAGTAGGGCAATTTCTAGGTCATAAGATAGTTCAATTTTTAACTTTTTGAGGAACCTCCATACTGTTTTCCACAGTGGCTGCACCAGTTTGCATTCCTACCAACAGTGCAATAGGGTTTCCCTTTCTCAACATCCTTGCCAACATCTGTTGTTTCCTGTGTTGTTAATTTTAGCCATTCTGACAGGTGTGAGGTGGTATCTCATCATGGTTTTGATTTATATTTCCCTGATGATGAGTGATATTGAACATCTTTTCATGTGTCTGTTGGCCATCTGGAAGCCTTCTTCAGAAAAATGTCTATTCATCTTGTCTGCCCATTTCTTAACTGGGTTATTGTTTTTTAGGTGTTGAGTTTGACAAGTTCTTTATAGATTCTGGATACTAACCCTCTATCAGATATGCCATTTGCAAATATCTTCTCCCATTCCATATGTTGCCTTTTAGTTTTGTTGATTATTTCCTTCACTTCGCAGAAACTTTTTATCTTGATCAAGTCCCAATAGTTCATCTTTGCTTTTGTTTCCCTTGCCTCCAGAGACTGTCTAGTAAGAAGTTGCTACGACTGAGGTCGAAGAGGTTTCTGCCTGTATTCTCTTTTAGGATTGATGGTTTCCTGTCTCACGTTTAGGTCTAAATCCCCTGCAAGAGGATACTGATTGAACTATGCAAATGAAAGAGAGTGCCAAGGGACAAACTGTAGAAAAAAAAGGGGCGACCGCTAAGAGCAGATCCCTGTGGGTATAAAATCAGAAGGGGGAGCCAGAGAAGGACATATAGAGAAGGAGTAGGGCAACCTCAAAGGTGATGTTGCTGAAGGCAAAATCTGGGGAGAGGATGGCCCACAGTGTCAGGTGCCATTCTTCCAAAGTCAAGAAGATTAAGAGCAGGTAAGAAGTCCACTCAACTGGACCATTTAGTGATCCATTTGGTGATGGGGAGTCTAGAGTCAAGAAATACATTATTACCTTAATTCTGGGCCCAGATATTTTCTTTTATACCACACTACTTCCATATCAGTAAAACCTTTCTTCAACTTTCTTTCAAGTAATTAACCCATTAGGTTTTGTAATATGTATGGAGGAAGGGAGGATTTGTATTTGTCTACCTTTATAAAGTTAATATTTCCATTTTCCTCATACACATGATGCTCATCATATTTTGCTTCACTGTTACCTTGCTAAGGCTGTAAAGCCACAAATAAGAAGCTTGAATTCAGGAAACAACTTGCTAAATTAATACAAGACTAGAAGGATCATTGATCTTGCATCCTCTGGATCTCCTTAAGGTCAAGGAACTCTACTGATCTTTAGCTACCCACTCACATGGCAACACTCTGGGCTCAGTCATTACCTAGAGCTTCCCTCATGAACCTCTGACCTTGCCCACTCATATCCTTATCCTGACCTACCTGCTCTTTCACTTCATGGGGACCACAAATCCTTCATCTTCTGCTTTTTTTCACACCCATCAGCCTGCTCCAGTCTGAACTCTTGTCTCACAGATTCTTCAGCTCCCTTGCTCTGTAGTCCTTCCATTGCACTTGCCCAGCAAAACTCAAGTGCTGACCAGAAACACAATAGCCTGCCTTGGCTGCTCTTTCTACCCTGGCTGCTAATGCCACTGCAGCATCATGGCCTCCAGTGCTTCTCTACCCATCAGTCCTTGGATTTATCTGGCATAAGCTCCTTCATGATCTCTAAGCTGTAGTCAGTCTACAGGTACCTTCCCTCCTCTTCCCTTATGTCCTACCTGGCCTCCTACTGGACAGAGAGAAATCAAGGTAATCAGGAGGGATCTCCTTCAACTTCCTGCCCCCTTCACTATAAATATATCAATATCTCTTCCTTTTTTCCTTTTCCCTAGTTTGTAAGGCTGAGGTCTCCCTCTTCTTGTTTAGAGTTTGACCTCTGCCATGAACCACATACTGTTCTTTCTGCCCCTCTCTGCTACACCCCCAGCCTCTTCCTCTCTCTGGGCTACTTCCCCCCACCTTCTAACTATGAGAGCACTTCTCCAGTCCTGAAAGACCCACCCCTCGACCAGAGGCTCCTCTAGCTTCTGTCAAATCTATTTCTTCCCCGTCTCACCTAAACTTCTAAAAAGGGTAGCCTACCCCCTTCTTCACTGCCAGTTCCTCAGCCCACTACAGTATGGCTTCTGTCCTCCTTCCACAGCTGAAACAGGTCTCCCAGGCTATGAACAACCTCCTACCTGCCAACCCAATGGATATTTGCTCCTCCCTACTTGCTTTGGCTACGTGGATGATTACTCATTCCTCAAAACTCTCTTGACTTCTGTGATTCAACACTTTCATGATTCTTTTCCTAACTTTCACTAATCCACCCATTCATTCCAAAAGGCATTTATTTGACATCTGCCAAAGTAGGATTAATCCAAGGGATTGTAAGGATCCAGAAGTGAGGAAAACGTGATGCCTACCCTCATGGAGTGTACTGTCCAGTGAGAGAGACAATATAAACAGGCAAAAAAAACCCCAAACATACCATCAGTTCTCATGATTCTTGGTCACTATATTCTATAAAGTCACTACAAACAGTGAATTAGCAAATATTAAGCCATTGCTCCTAGAGGAAATTCAGGGTCAGATTCCTACAAGCCTCTGGGCACATTTTTGTCAACTGATCAATACATAGACTTGTTTTATGTTATATTCCTGTTTAAAGACCCCTTATTCAATAATTCAATGTATATTTCTTGCTAATAATAAATTCTATACAGTATTTCCTTAGAATAAAACATGAGCTGAGAAGAGTTTAAGGCTTTCCTGATTCTGGGTATTCCCCCGAGGCCAGAGTCTCTGTTCATTAAAATCATTTCCTGAGCTGCTCTCTCATTGTGCTCCAGCATTCGGGACCACTGGCCCTACACTGATGCTTTCATTAATGTGCTGAATTTGTTTATTTCTCTCTCTCTCTCTCTCTCACACACACACACACACACACAGACTTAACATCTTTCAACTCAGGTCAAATTATCAGAGCTTATGTCTCATCCTACAAATCATCTTGACACATTTATTTCTGCTTCTCTAACTATAATTTATAGGATGTTGTGATTAAATTTGAACCTGACACATCACATTTCCCTGAGCATCAAGATGACATTGCATCAGCCAGAGATGGATGTGAAGATTACTGTGGAGTCAGTGAGGCGCCATAGTGTGGAAACAAGAGTGAGCTCCAGACTCTGACAGACCTGGGGTAGGTTATGATTGTCATTTGCTAACCAAGACTTCAGCTTAGGTACTTAACCTCTCTGAGCCATAATTTTCTCATCTGTACAATGGGAGTAAAAGTATCTAAGAAGAATACTGTGAGGACTAAATATACATTGCATGTAAATTTCCTGGCCCATAGTCAGGGCTCAATTGATGCCAATCTTTCTTGAGACTGTTTAGTTTTTAGGACCATCTCGATGTCCACTCACCTGGGGTGATTCGCTGGGCCCACTGGAGTACAATCTGGTATTAAGAGCATCCTATGGCACTGCAGAGGAGGAAATCCTCATAGCTTAACTACAGAGGAAAGACTTAGAAGAGGAGGCAAAGATCTTGGGAAAGGAAGACATAGGTGCAGAGGGGCAACAAGCCTATCTTTAGCATCTTAGAAAGGGGAAAATGAGATGATGAAGAAGCACAGTGATGGGAAGAAAGGGCTGGGAAAGAAAGAAAAGAATAGGCCTAGCAAGGCCATCAGCCTAAGTGGAGTAAGCAAATGGACTGTCACCATGTGAGTCACCATCCCTCGGCACCCAAAGGAGCCAGGTACCCCCTCAGATTCGGCCCCCAAGAAGGTTAACACTGAGGGGGAAGGCCAGGCAGGCCTGATCACAAGCCCGCAGAGAGGAAAGAGCTGCTCTGTGGTTTATTCCCACAGACGGGGAGAGAGATGGGGCAAAAGAGAGTGTCTGGAGAAATGGGGACTCAGCTATCAGGCCTGGCTGCAGTGGGTCTGAATCCAACTGATTTGAATACAAGGACCCAGATCTGAGTCAAAAGGATGCCTCCTCCATGAAAGCACTTGCACTTACAGTTACATAGTACACAAATACTGCTTAGTACAAATGTAGATTTTGAGGGTCCCTTTCAATGATGTCAGCAGTCTGCCGAAGGATTCAGAGCCCCTGGTTCAGCATAAGGTGCAACTCCAAGAAAGAGAAGAAAAACCCCACACATCTCTTATAGTTCTTTCTTCTTCAGTTTTCCAAAGGGGGAATTGGGGTCACTTCAGCTCTGGAGGGGAAAGGACCATCTCCTCCCCTCTTCTTCTGTGCCCTGGAATGGTGGAATCTGACCCTCATAATTACATTCTGGTCTCACTCAGTTTCATCTCATTCATTCCCCACCCCCATCCCCTTTTGCCAAATTCCTCTTCCTGATGAATCAGGGATTAAAAATGCTTGGCATCCTTGCTGAGTAAATAGTATTTGTCCACAGTGATACTGGCCAGTGGCAAACTGCCTTTGCTCTGTGAGGAGAAGGTGTAAGCACACAGTTAGCAAGTTGACTCTTTAGGACTGACAGGGCCAGGACAAGGAGCAGGATTGTGGTCCCATATGAGCATCACACTTACCATGCCCTTGGCCTTGCTTGTACTCTGCTCTGACTTAACTGGGCTGACTTGCACAGAAGAGAAGGAGAGAAGGAAGGAGGGAGGACAGGGTGGGAGGGGAAATAAATGCTGATTTCATAAATCTCCTACCATTTGATCCTACCTGTGAAGCTGTTATGATCATTCCCATTTTACAGATCCAGAGAAATCAAGTCACTTGTCAAGTTTGCAAGTGTCAGAAAAGCTAGAATTTGAACCCTTGTATTTTTAGTGGGAGCCTGTTGTCCTTTCCACCACATCAGGCTACAGATGGAAGTGAGCAGGCAATTGACTAAAATTGATTCTGCCTGCCTCAGGGCCTTAAGGAGAAGGTCTGCCCCAGATATAATGGAAGTTGCAGTGGGCATCAGACAACATTTGCCTCTTACCCCTTGACCTGGTGTCAGACTGTCCCAGAGGGGATTTTTTGTGTTTCAGGGGATCTGTTGTGTTTGAGCCAGCTGTGGAAGAGGCATTTCCCCTAGAGTGGTGGACACAGCAGTCTCCTGCGGCCCCAGCAGATCCCACTGGGGTGGGGGTTGGGGGTGGGAGGGGCGGCCGTGACAGGAATTGTTTACTTCCTTTAGCAGGTTCTAACCATCTTAGGTGGTCGTGTTAGCTCAGGAAGCTGCAATGTTCTCTGCCATGTAGGCTTTTTGTATTTTTCTCCTTTCCACAGATTCATGCATCTCTTTGAATGTTCTTTAGGACTCAGGAACCGATAGGTCATGCACTCCCAAAGATTCCATTTGTATTCAAGCCCAACATTTTATGCACACAGTTAACCGCAGTTCGGAGAAGGGAGTTCCTCAAGGTCACACAGCCAGTGAATGACAGAACCAGGGCCAGAACCAAGACAACTGACTATGATTTAGTCAGTCATTCAACAGAAATTCCTTGAGTGCTGATTATCCGGTAGTAGTAGGCCCTGAGCTAGGTGCTGGGTGCCCAATGTTTTAGTAGAAACATGCTGTGCTACTATGGCTGGTGCTTCCCTGCTCCTCCCTTCTGGATGTTTTCCATTCCCAGCCCCAGGCTAACCCCAAGACTCCCAGGGCCACTCACCAAGGCATTCCTAAAGACTTAGAAGAGGTGCCTTTGTGTGCAGCCCTTTCCTCCAAGACCCTGGAATGCACATTACAGGACTTGCTGATTTATAGCCATGTTGCCTTTCAAAGAATTCCCTGGCCTGCGTTAAGTCAACAGATATGAGAAAAGGCTTGTTAAAAGTTCTGTCACGGGAGCCAGTTGCTCCTTGTGTTAGCGGATGCTTTCTTTAACCCCGGGCTCCTCAGGCCTGCAACAGCACACCCTGATCCTACAATAAACTGCTCGGAATCTATGTGGAAGATTTGGAAACTCCCTGAAATATAAATGTATTCAATGCCATATCCAACCTTGCCATTCTTTCCCAAAGCCCTATGCCTCTCTTCTCCCATTTGCTGCTTTTTGTTTTATACTGAATTGTCTTAAAGTTTTCTCTATTGACATTGACCTATTTTCTATTTTTACACTCTTGTCATTCTGCTTGTCAGCTGAGACTAGTGGCCACATCCTGTCTGTGCTTGCTGACCTTTTGGGAAAGGAATTCATTCATTCATTTGTTCATTCATTTATGTATTCGCCCATCCAGTCAACAATTCTGGCCCTCTTCTGGTTCCTGGGGATACAGCAATAGACAAAGATCCCGCTCTAGTGGCTACTGCTGGAGTGTACCACCCAGATCCCCCATTCAGGATCACACTGCTCATTCCCCAGGGGCCAGGAGTGGTGCCAGGGGCTGCCCCATGACTGACTCCTCCTGGGAATTGCCCTTGGCCAAAGGGAGCTGTGTTACCCAAGGTAACGCCCCTTCCCTGGTTGCACCCTGCATCCAATGACTGGTTACCATGGGGGTATAAAGACCCAGCCCCTTTTGTTTCAATTCAAGACAGCCAGAAGCATGACCCCAGCTTCAGAGCTCCCCTTGCGATCAGCTGAGACCTGTGTTCAACTACACTCCACTCTCTGCCCAGCCCTTCTTCCTCAGTCCCTTATACCTGCTGTTCCTGGGAGCACCACTCACCCCAGAAGCATTCTGCACACAAATCTCCAGCTTAGAGGTTTTTCCCAGGGAACTTGTCCTACAGTGCCTGCCTTTGTGAAGTTTATATACTGGAAAAGGGAAATAGATAATAAACACAATAAATAGTAACACAGTATGTGAAAAGTGACATTGCTATGTAAGAAAATAGAGTGGGGTCAGGGGATCAGGGATATGGAATGGAGAGATAATTAATTTTCATTTTTGATACAGTGATCAGAATAGGCCTCTATGAGAATGTGACATCTGAACAAAAGCTTAAAATTAGCAAGCTGAATGGTCAAAAGCTTCTGAATCCAAACTTGTTACTGTTATCAGTAAGGATTTTCCAGAGAAACAGAACCAATAGTGTATGAGTGTGTATGTGTGTGTGTGTGTGTGTACATATGTATTCACGCACCCCTTAAGGAGATTTATTTCAAGGAAATGGCTCAATCTGGATTTGTTTGCTACTTCCTCATGATTAAATTTAAGTGAAATTATGTATTCTGGGCAGGAATATCAGATGTGATGACGTGGTGTTTTCATGGAATCCCATAATATGACATAGGATCTTGGTTTATCCTATTACTGGTGATGTAAACTTTTGAGCTCTTGAGTAGCATGGTGTCTACCAGGGGTCTCTACTGTACAGTTACTCTTTTTCTCCTTTGCAGTTAATAAGGGTTTTGTGGGCAGATATTTTGAGGCTATGTAACTACTCCAATTTTTATCCACTAGTTTTAGAATCTATTGATACTTTCTGCCTAAAATAATGATCACTTTGGGTCTCAAACTGTGCTTTTCTAATTCCATAATTTCTTGAACATTTATTAGCAGGTATTATACTATAGGGAAGATTATTCTTTTCCCCTTACATGTTCATTTACTTATTAATATCAGGAAAAATGAATGGATGCCCATTTTAATCAATTGGACTTAATCTGATGCTATGATTTCATTTATATCAAATCATCCCAAACTGGACCATTTGGCACCCCTTTGAGCTATCTTCTGTGTCCTTTGGATATGTCTCCATCATTCTTTGATTACTTGCTTATCTTCTGGAATTATGAGATGTTCTAAACTTGTCTTATATTTTTCCTGTTCCAGCCCTGAAATCAATGCTGTTCCCTTTTAGTGGAGGCTGGTGTTGAGAAACCAAGGCCTGGGCTCTAGGTAGACTCTTCATTATTAGGGTCACTGCCCCCAAGCTCTCTCAGGGATAGAGCTAGGAAATATATGGATTTGTGTGTGTGATGTACATGTGTATGCATATACATATGTATGAAGATATAGATGTATTTGCATACATACACAGAAATGCCCATTGGTATTCATTTCTATATCTAACTCTACATACTGAGAACTCTTAAGTTTACACCGAACTCCCAATTGTAATTCTATGCCACATGATTCATTCCAGCTTTCTCCTTTTGTTTATTTATTACTCCCTTGTCTAGTGAGAAACCTGGTTCTCATCACCTTATTATATTGACTCATTTTCTAAAATCCTCCTTATCCCCTGCTTTTAATCTATCTCCCAAATCCAGTGAGCTACCACCCCTGTTTGGCCATCTTCTTTGAGCTGCCAGAATCCTACCAGGCCAATACTCTCATTTAAATATTTGATGACAGGGCGCCTGGGTGGCTCAGATGGTTAAACGTCTGCCTTCGGCTCAGGTCATGATCCCGGCGTCCTGGGATCGAGTCCCGCATCGGGCTGCCTGCTCCTTGGGAGCCTGCTTCTCCCTCTGCCTCTCTCTCTCTCTCTCTCTCTGTCTTTCATGAATAAATAAATAAAATCTTTAATAAATAAATAAATAATTTGATTACAATGATAAAAATACAGACTTGTGCACTAATAGCCTGAACACATTTCCTTTGTAGAAAATGCTACAAAAATTATGGTATAACAGACACTTTGAAGGTGTTTGTTTTTTCAGGCAATTTTGATGGATTGGCTAAGGTGAAAGTTAGTCCGTGGCTCTGAAAGTGTTTTCTCTGAGAAAAGCTGACTACTTTGTGGGTTTAAATCTGTGGGTTGTACAACAAACGTATCACCTGAGCCATTGTCCAATGACTCCTGGTGTGCCACAAAAGAGAAAGGTGGCCACTGTTTTCCTCCAGACTTTTACTTTGTAGGAACAATGAAATGGATGTTATGCACTTTCTAAGAAGGCTCACATTTTCTCCAAGGCCCAAAGTTAGAAAGGGAAAAAGTGTCGTGGGGTTACGTGTGGGCCTCTTAGTATGCAATTCAACAGTTAAAAATTATTTAGGAATATGTTATTTAATTTGTTGCTAGTCCTTGATAGGAAAGGTATCTTTTTTTTTAAAAGATTTTATTTGACAGAAAGGGAACACAAGCAGAGGGAAGGGCAGAGGGAGAGGGAGAAGCAGACTCCCTGCTGAGCAGGGAGCCAGATGCGGGGCTTGATCCCAGGACCCTGAGATCATGACCTGAGCTGAAGGCAGACGCTTAATGACTGAGCCACCCAGATGCCCCAACAGGAACGATATCTTTATAGAATTATTGACTATAGTTTCAGGAACGGTTCATACTGGAAGATCCTCTAGGCTAATCAGATATTGTTCCTTTTTCTCTTTACTACATGCATTCTGGTCTGAGCATGCTAGATGATAGTGCTAAATGATTTACTCTTAAATCTGCCCTGGAATCATTGGTGTGCTTACATGTTTAACAAAGTCAGCTTGCTTGATTTGCAATACTTGCTCATTTCTGTGGTGTAAACACTCTCACCATGGCCAGTGTTAAGCTACCAACATGACATTGCTTAAGTACGTGGTAGGAAGAGATGTACACAATCAGCTCTCATGAGTAAGCACCTCCAGCCTGGGTGCCTGTGTGACCTATAAACCTGTTAGACCTACCCATCCACTTAAGCATTGTCTTCAAACTGCCGCTGACTTAGAAGGAAAAGTTCTTAGAAGGAAAGTTCTGTGCTCTGAAAAGATGAGGGTTAGGGATGTAGAATCAAGTCATTGCTTCAGTGTGTTTACATGATTGACCCTGAGACATGACCGCCCTGTGTCTGTGACCAGCAGGAGGGCTCTTGCTGGAAGCACATAGGGTAGGAAGAGAATGCAAAAATATATAAAATAAGCCAATTGCTTTTTTTTAAAAGATTTTATTTATTTATTTGACACAGAGAGAGACAGCGACAGAGGGAACACAAGCAGGGGGAGTGGGAGAGGGAGAAGCAGGCTTCCCACGGAGCAGGGAGCCCGACATGGGGCTCAATCCCAGGACCCTGGGATCATGACCTAAGCCAAAGGCAGTCGCCTAACCAACTGAGCCACCCAGGTGCCCCAAGCCAATTGCTTTGAAGTCAGAATCAATCCTTATGGTAAAGCATCTGAGATCAGATGCCTCCTATGTTCTCATGGTTCTGTTCTTCCTGAAGACAAGGGTGAACTCAGAGGGAGTTCCAGCTGGGTTCCCCTTAGCAGGATTTGGAGATCTTGAGGTTAAAGGTGCCAAGCAGTAGACGCAAGCTGGACTCTGTCTCAGACATAGAGCACCTCTGACCCCCACTGGCTGCTGGCATGTGTTGCATCTTGGGGATGGCCAGTTCTTTAAACTCTTCATCTATTTCTTCTCTGGAGTGGTAGATATGTCTCCTATCATTATATTGTATATGGATTTCATTCCCTGGGATCCAAAAATGAGCCAAGAGAAAGGTCTGAGCAGTTACATTTGTGGTGGGTTTTGGTTTCTCTTGTTCTGGTCCAACAAACACCAGGTGTTGCTTCTTTGTTTATGAGAAGCCCTTCAGCTGGGTCAGCACCTGAGCCCATGCTCTCTTGTGCTCCCTGGGGGAGAGCAAAAGCACTGGCTACGTATACAAAACACTCCGTAAATCTCTGTAGGGAGCCAGGGCAGACAGTGAACGGAAGCTGGGGCCAGTGGGCCACAGAGCCCAGTCTGTCATCTGGATGCCCCACCTACTGAGCACACTTGAGTGTTTGATTCCATCTATTCATTCTGGTATTTCTCTGGCATCTCTCACCAGGATACCTTGGTAATCTGGTACATACATTAAAGGGAGACCAGGGAGGGGCACCTGGGTGGCTCAGTCAGTGAAGCGTCTGCTTTCGGCTCAGATCATGATCCCAGGGTCCTGGGATCGAGCCCAGCGTCGGGCTCCCTGCTCAGTGGGGAGCCTGCTTCGCCCTCTACCTCTGTCTGCCGCTCCCCCTACTTGTGCTCGCTCCTCTCTTTCTCTCTCTCTGTCAAATAAGTAAAATCTTAAAAAAAAAAAAAAAACCCAGGGAAAGGCAGAGTGTTGGTGGGTAAGGAGCATACTTTCCGGTGGGTTTGCTCAAACCAATTTAGCAATCTCTACTGACTGCTGACCCTGCACTAAAAAGAAAACAATTGTACATCACAGGTACTCCCAATAGGATATTTTTTTTAGTACTCTGTATTGAATTAATTTTGATTTTTTAATCGAGACCCGAATCCAGTTGTTAATCCCCTTTTCAGAAGATTTATATTGTTATTTCTAGCTTAGTCTTCTCTCACTGTTTTGAATCATCACCCAAGTGTGACTGTCCCTGCTGAATAGCAATATTCTTGTCTCTCAGTGTCCTACTTTCAAAGACAAAATTCAGGGTTTCTTATCTCAAAGAAGAGCTTTCTGTCTTGTTTCTCACGGCCAGCAGAGGGCGCCAGGGTAAGGAGTGATAAGGTACACTAGTGATAACACAGGAGTGTGAGATTGGGCTACTCCCAAGGGGTGAAAGATCCCCTACCTCTCCAGAGAAGTGACATTTCACCTGAGGGTTTCCCAGCACACACACAAAAGGCCTGAGAAATAGAGCTACATCTCCTGGGACCCACAGGTAAAATAATCCTGATTTGGGACTGAGAAGAGCTTTGCAACCACATCCACCCCTGGCAGGTGAGAGAAAGCAGGTTAGTGCTTCTTTGGAGAATCATAAAAACAAAGGAGAAAGCAGCTGAATCCTGGATCTGGGTGATTATTCATCATCATCACAAAACTCGGGGCTGGGGTGTGGGGAGCAGAGATACTTGGGAGATCAGGGACCGACTCAAGCTCTCTGGTTGATAAACTATATGAATATTATTTTGTCACCTATCACATTTTTTCCTGTTCTGTTTCTTCCTGTCCTGTAGATAATCCCTAAATTGTATAAAAGTAATCTCTTCGACTTAGTAAAATGTATATTATAGTCATACATAGTACTCTGTGAGTTTTGAATGGCCAGTCTGATGATCAGAAAACTTTATAAAGTTTCTTGGCATGTTGCAATGGCATCTTCAACCAGTGTCTATGTGCCTTTGCTAAAAATTAACTTGTGGGTCAGTTTTACTTCTTAATACTGGGTAAGACTGAGCAATAAAAAGCTATGGTATACCTATCATGTTCAAGGAGCACACAAGGCAATGCAAGGGTTACAGATAAATACAAAATATGGTCCCTGAATACAAGAGGCTGACTGCCCTACTAGGAAAAGGCGACATGGCCCAAAAACATACCAAAGAAGTATCAAGTAATCTATTTAATGACAATGATGGTAATAATACTAACTACTGTGTATTGAGTGCTTATTCTTTTCCAATCACCGTGCTAAATGCTTTATATACATTTTCTCACTAAATCCTCAAAACTTCTTTATGAGGTAGGTACTATTATTATTTTCATCTTAAGAATAAAGTAACCAAGACACACAAAGTTTAAATAACTTGCCAGGATGTGATTCCAGGCTGTCTGACACCCAAGACCATGCCCTTGGAGATCCAGCGATCTATAGTGCCTCGTGAGAGCAGTGGGAGTTCTAAGGTAGGAGATCGGTGTGGGCTAGAGGAGGCCTTCTTGGAGGAAGGCTTGGCAAGAGGGCTGAGTGTGGGCTCGGGGGATAACGTGGAGAAGGAGAGGGAGTGGGAGCACATACAGGCAGAGAACTGAAAGTGCACAAGGTAGCTTGGGCTTCCAGGAGTAAAGCTGCTGCCTGCTGCAGATGCTTGTGCATGTACATAAGTGAGCGGCAAATGGTCGCTTGGGAAAAGCAGGTTGAAGGCAGGTAATGGAAGGACCTCCTGGAATAACACCTTTAGAAACTGGGGCTGAAAAAGGTAGAATTGGAGCCAAGACAGACAATAAGTAGATCACTCCAGTGTTTCTCCATGTGAGGCAATGAAGGGAAGTCCTTGAGTGCTGGGCAGGAAATGGCAATAGGAGAGGAGATGTCCCCAGTGGGACCTGGCTAAATTCTGACCCCAGGCACTTTATATTCTAATCCCTATCAGGAAGTATCAACCACTAGTGTATTTTACAATTTTGGCACATTCACCTAAAAAACAAAAACTATCTCTGACAGGTACTTTTTTTTTTTTAAGATTTTATTTATTTGTCAGAGAGAGAGAGAGCAGGTGCACACAAGCAGGGGGGAGGGGCAGACAGAAGGAGAAGCAGGCTCGCTGCTGGGCAGGCTCCCTGCTGAGCAAGGAGCCCAATGCAGGACTCGATCCCAGGACCCTGGGATCATGACCTGAGCCAAAAGGCAGACGCTTAACCGACTGAGCCACCCAGGCGCCCCTGACAGGTATTTTATTAAGTCCTTTTCATATCCCTGTCCCTGTCACAACAAGTGGGCTTAGGAATTATCACCACCACCATCATCATCATCACTATGTTACTGATGGGGAAACTGAGGCTCAGAGAGCACATGACTTACTAAGACCCTCCCAAATAGGAAATAACCAAGACAAAGCTCAAAACCAGATCATAGTACTCCAGGACAGTCACGAATGCACTCTGCAAATATTGACTGAGCAGTCACAATATGCCGTGTGCCTGATGTTGAGTGTCCAGAGATAAGTCACTCTACCCACCGCTTTAGGGAGCTCACAGCATTTAAGGGAATAAAGCCATACAATTGCTAATGATAGGTGAGAAAGTCTATTCCAAGCATCTCAACATTTGTAATTGGGTTGAATGTGTATATAAAAATGAGAGCACTTTCTAAAAGTAAAAAGGTTAATTCACACGCAATTTCTTTCTCTCTCACTTCATGCCTGGGAAGAGCTGAAAAGGGCCAGCTGCCCTTCCTACAGAGTGCGACCAAAATTGGATGAGTCTGATTTGTAGTTGGCCAAGAAAGTCGTTCTCACCACTTCAGTCGCTGCTTTAGGAGAGGAGGCAAGTGCTGACTGTTACCAGCCCGCCCCCTGCTGGAGCCAAGCAGAACTAACCCACAATTCCAGGGAAGAGGCTCCTGTGGGCAATCTAGTAAGACCGTTCTCTTCTTTGGACCTTAGGGTGTGTGTTGACACTCCATAGTTGCTCCCAGCCACCCCTTTTAATAGATTTAGCTTGGTGAAATGGGACCCTGAGGAGGCTTTTGGGAAAAGAAGTCATAAAGATTTTGTAAGCTGTGGAGTCAGACAGACCTAAGCACATTTCTAACTTGGCCACTCACTTGCTATGTCATTTTAAACATACTAGTCAGCCTCTTCAAACCTGTTGCATTGCCTGTAAGATGAGATTCCTGGCCATCAAATATGTGTTGAATGAATGAATGAAGAGAATGCATGAATACATTTTTGGTGGTTGGATTAGGAAAAAAAATATATATATATATACATTTATATATATATATATAAAACACACACACACATATATATTATATATATATAAAAGAACTTTATATATATTTTAAATATATATAAAGCACCTATTGTAGTGTATGACACCAAGCAAAAATAAATGGTAGCTAGGAGGTATTATCAGTAGAGCAGAATTATAACCAAAACCAAGTTCATATGCCTGCCATACAGCAAAGCTGATCACTGAGACAGCGAGTATGCAGCAAGGAAAAGGTTTACTTTTCCTTGGAAAAGGAGAGACAGCCAGATGAGGAGATGGAAGGGCAAGCGCCAAATCTACCTCCCCTGAGATTAGAACAAGTTTTACAATCATAGCGGTTGGGGTTATATACACATTGAAGACAAGGGTGGGGAAATGTAATACTATTCATGAAGAAAGATGGAGCATCTACACTGAGCAAACATCTATGAAACATACATCCCATGTTCACTTTGGGGTGGAGATTTAACATTAAAATGAGGCAAAATTTGGCCCCTGACATCAGGAGGTGATCTGTAAGACAAGGAGAGGGCTGTGCACATGCTCCAAAAGTTGGTATAAACTGGATGGGGTCTAGGGCTCCTTATCTCTAGGAAAGAATGCAGAGCCTAGCTTGTTTGTAGGCTAAAATCATATCAGTGACCTTCATTTGTGTCAGCCCAGGCCTCTGTGGCGACAGCTAGTGGATTTGTTAGTGAGGTCTGAAAAGAAACAATAGCTGATTAGGGAGAAACAAGTCTCTGAAAAACAAGCTTTAAATTTTCTCTTAGTCTCAACCTCCTTAACCCTATGGGGCACAGTTTCAGAAGTTATATAGGAATCTAGTGGGAATTTTTGGAGGAATAACCCATGGATTCTTGCATTTAAGCCTTATAACAATTCTAAAAGCCAAATACTATTATTTCTTCATGTTACAGATAAAGAAAATAAGGTTCGGCAAGTTCAAGTGTGGTAGACACCGGTGGTTATCTACCTAATACTCTTTCTTCCTTGTGGTCAGAGTTCACTTTTATTCAAATGCCCATCTCTCCCCAGGTGGCTTTGGCTTATATACAGATTCTAGAGGCCAGTCACGGGAATCCCATTCTCCTTACTGGAGATTGGCTTAGGTGGAACAAGGGACCTAGTTATGTTCAACAAATCATGAAATGAGGTGTGCTGGGGTGGGGGTGATCCTGGGAAAGGATTAGTAGCTAATAAAAAGAGACACATAGGAAGGAAAATTTCCATTTTTTTCCTTCAGATATTGTGTCTGGTTGTAACTCAGAGAACCAAATAGCTAAAGACAATACCAATACATATAAGATGGCTGAGTAGGAAGATGGACAGAACCTGCATTCTTTGTGATCTTATCAAGCTATTGAATCAACCAATCCTACAGAAGTTCTATCCTGACTTCTTAATATATGAGATAGTTGAGTTCTTCTTTTTAAGCCTTTGAGGCTTAATTTCCTATTACTTGCACTGAAAAGCTTCTTAACAGATTGATTAAGTAACTTGGTGAAGTTCACACATCTAGCAAATAGAAGATCTACCTCTTAATTTCCCCACCCTCCTACCCTCCCCCCTCCCCCCCAGTTCAGGTCCTCTGGACAGGCCTGGGAGTCCAGGAGTGGGAACCCTGAACAGCATCAGGACTCTGGTGCCTCTGAAGAGTCACTGACTAGAAGAGGAGGAGACACAGAAAACTGGATTGGATCATTCCTGGGATGACTCCTGTAGCCATTCCTATTCTTCATACCAATGTTCTTCCAGATCTGAGAAACCCACCTCCTTAAGAATTTCTTGTCTACTCTGGGGGTGCCTGAAGGCTCAGTCGGTTAAACATCTGCCTTCAGCTCAGGTCATGATCTTGGGGTCCTGGGATTGAGCCCTGCATTGAGCCACACATGTAGCTCTCTGCTCAGCAGGGAGTCAGCTTCTCCCTCTCCCTCTGCCCCTCCCCACCACTCATGCTCTCTTGCGCGCACACTCTCTTTCAAATAAATAAATAAAATCTTTTTAAAAAAAAAAAAAAGATAAAATCTTTTTAAAAAAATTTTTGGGGCGCCTGGGTGGCTCAGTCAGTTAAGCGTCTGCCTTTGGCTCAGGTCATGATCCCGGGTCCTGGGATTGGGCCCTGCGTTGGGCTCCCTGCTCAGCGGGAAGCCTGCTTCTCCCTTTCCCACCCCCCACCCCCGCTTGTGTTCCCTCTCTCTCTGTGTCTCTCTCTGTCAAATAAATAAAATCTTAAAAAAAATAAATAATTTTTTAAAAGGTTTTCTTATCTGCTTTTTTCCTCTCTGATTCACCCTCCCTACATTGCTTATAAAACTTTCTTGCCATGAATTCTTAAGAGTTGACTGCTCTAAATTACTTTTATCACAAAGTTCTAGGACAATTATGGTTACAAATGCTTTTACTTTTGACCAATGTTGAACACTGTGGATATGCCCAACTAAGAAATAAAAACTTGACGACTTATTTTTAAAAACAATTTTCAGAGGAAAGTTGTGGAGCCATATATGAGGTCATCTTTTTTCCTTTGAAAATGAGTAGGAAGCAGCATGAGTTTTGATTCATTGAGTTATCAGGGTTAATCCTTTAAATATAATTTTCAACATGTTTTCAAAGGTTAGGAAGCCATTTGTGCATTGTCTAAGCTCCACTTTCCAGCATAGATCATCCTGAATGAGTAATAATGGATCTTTTCTTGTTTCTCCCTACATCCCACCCTGACCTCAGATTGTAGATGACATGATACTCTCTGAGAAAGGAATGTAGCACAAGTTTTGTTCTGTTTTCCCGGAAAAATAGTTCTGCTTTACACAGCCTTAGCTGGCATCATACTAACACTGTCTTCAAACACCACCTAAATATTGCACAAAATATCTAAAGCAATTGTCTGAAGGCACTGGAGACAACAAATCCAGACCGGACTTGAAGGAAAGTCCATGACGTGAGTTCCACATTCCTCCCAGATATTTTCCTACAGACATTTGCAAATTGCAGAACGGGGGCATGCAACAATAGTCTCACTGGACTGAAGAGGCAAAAGTCAGAGTTTGGAGTAGCTTGGAGTTTGCTACTTGGGGAGCCAAGTCCTGGAGGAGGGAGGTGAGCAGAGAAGGACACTGAAATTCTGCATATACATTCCCTCTGAAATCAGAGATCTCAGTAGTACTAGGGAGGCAGAAGTCATAATTAAAGCCTTACTAAGATAGCTTGGCACAAATCCCAGGCTTTGAATCAAACCCTCAAGAGTCCTGCCCTGAGAATAAGAGGCATGCTGTAGGAATAAGGACAAATCCCATAGGAACAGGAAAAAACTGAAATGGACTAGCCCCAAGAAGCATAAAATCAAGTTTTCTCAAGATCTCGACGATCTACCTGTCAGAAGAAAACTTAACCTTGGAAGAGGGTAACATCATCTCAAGTCTTTACAATTTTTCATTGATGACTTCTGGCATTTAACCAAATATGATGATGCCTGTGAAAATATAATAAAAAATAAAGGGGATCAAATTACTGAAATCCATGTAAAAAATATGGATAATAGAAAAAGATATATAGGCGACACAGATATTGACATTAGTCCATGAGTAGTTTAAAATAATAATGATTAATATGTTCAAGAAAATGTAGGAAAAAGGGACGCCTGGGTGGCTCAGTCAGTTAAGCGGCTGCCTTCGGCTCAGGTCATGATCCCAAGCCTGCTCCCTCTGCCTGCCACTCCCCCTGCTTGTGCCCTCTCTCTCTCTCTTTCTCTCTCTCTCTCTCTGACAAATAAATAAATAAAATCTTTTTAAAAAAGAAAAGAAAATGTAGGAAATGGTAGCCAGAAGAGCAGTTGGAGAATTTCAACAGAGAAATAATCTATTTTTCAAAAAGAAGCAAACAATTAGATAGTAAAAGTTTAAAAGCACCAAAAACATCAATTATCGAATAGATCTAATGAAAGATATATAGTACTCCTATACTTACAACTACAAAAAAGTACTGAGAGAAGTAAAAGAAGACCTAAATAAATGAAGGAAGGTAACATGAACATGGGATTCAAGGATATAACATTGTTAAGATATCAATTCTCTCCACATTCATCTCTAGAGTCAGTACAATCCCAGTAAAAATCTTAGCAGCTTTTCTTAATTGGTGGAAATTGACAAGCTACTTATAATACATATATGGAAATACAAAGGATCTAAAGAACTGAGGCAATCTTGAAGGAGAAAAACAAAACCAGGTATCAGTGTGGTATTAGTATAAGAACAGACTGGGGCGCCTGGGTGGCTCAGTCGTTAAGCGTCTGCCTTTGGCTCAGGTCATGATCCCAGGGTCCTGGGTTCGAGCCCCACATCGGGCTCCCTGCTCGGCAGGAAGCCTGCTTCTCCCTGTCCCACTCCCCTTGCTTGTGTTCCCTCCCTCGCTGTCTCTCTGTCAAATAAATAAATAAAATTAAAAAATAAAAAATCTTTAAAGAACAGACAGTAGACAGTGGAATAGAATACAGTTTAACAGATCCACACCCATGTGTGATCAGTCACTTCATGACAACGACATCACAGCAATTCAGTGGAAGAAGGACAGATGGTTTTTTCAATAAATAGCGCTGGCTCAAATGGAAAAAAAAAGAAGCTTGGCCCTCACCTCAAAACCACACACAAAAATTCATTCAAGATGGATCATATACCTAAAGCTGAAAAGTGAAAAAAAACAACCAAACTTGTAGAAGAAAACACAAGAAATATCTTCAGGACCCCGGAGAGGCCACAGTTTCTTAAATACAACACAGGCAATACTGATAAATTGGATTTAATTAAATTAAGAAATTCCATTCAATAAATGACACTATTAAGAAAATGGAGGGCACCTGGGTGGCTCAGTTGGTTGAGCGACTGCCTTCGGCTCAGGTCATGATCCTGGAGTCCCGGGATCGAGTCCCGCATCGGGCTCCCTGCTCGCCAGGGAGTCTGCTTCTCCCTCTCCCGCTCCCCCCTCTTGTGCTCTTTCTCTCTCTCACTCTCTCTCTCAAAAAAAAAAATAAAATCTTTGGAAAAAAAAAAAAAAAAAAAAAAAAAAAAAAAAAAAGAAAATGGAAAACCAAACCCTAGATTGGCATGCACACACACACACACGCACACACACAGACATCTAACAAAGGATTTATATCAAGAATATCTTTTTAAACATTCTATAAATCCATAAGAAAACAATAGACAGCACAATTTTTAAAATTGGACAAGAATTCTGAGCAGGCACTTTGCAAAGAGGATATCAGAATGGTCAAATAGCAAATGAAAAGGTGCTCGGCATCATTACTCATGAGGGAAATGCAGATTAAAACCACATCTTGATACCATATGTTGCTCATAGTCCAGAAACACCCGTATTTCTCCTTGAAAAAACAATTGCAAAACCACAGCTCTGAATACCAGAAAGTGAGTTAAAATAAGTGTTAATAATTATAAACAGCCTAGTTTAATTCAAAGAGTGAGGTTTCTCTTAAAGGTTTTCATGTTGCAGTAAAATGAATTTTAATTCCCCAGTGTAATTATTTTGCCAGCCTAGTGCAAAAAGTGAAAACCTATAACAGAAACCTCACTCTTGGAATTAGTGACTGCAATTATTGAAATCTATCCAAATTCATTTCTTGACATTTAAAACTGTGGTTTTAAAATTGCTTTTTGATGAAGAAACATTGGAGAAACCTGCGTGCACAATCTTTTAAAATCCCTCTCTGAGATGTGGGACTTTAGGGTCACTAGATGTAATAACAGTGCAAAAATGTGTCTATTTAGTGAGCCATGAGAAAATCTACTTATTACGGAGCAATGAGAAAAACTAGTATGTGGACATGCACAGCACAATGAAAATACATACAGTTTACAATCTCTGGGAATGAAGCATAGGGTTGGGTGAGCTGTAGAGATATGAGAAGCAGTTTGGGCCCCAATCCACTTGGTTCCCTATAGCTCTGGCCCCTCACTACCCACTGCTCTTCCTCTCCATGTTACTGGTTCTCAACATGGTGATGTTTATGATGTGTTAATATAGAAGCTTATACACCACTATATGACAACATTTTAAAACTTTTTGTACTATGTTGTTATGTAATTGGTTTCCTTTGCAATTCTGTGCTTTTCATTTTATGCATTTATCCTGATAAGGAGGCCATAGGTTTTACCAGACTGCCAAAGAGGTCCCTGACGCAAACAGAAAAAAAGATTTAAGTTCCCACCCTAGCTTATAATTGATCTATTACTTATTACGCATTACCACATAATGTGTTGCTAAACAGGTCTTCTGATGTCTAGGCTAGAAGCCCCATCCTTCATAGAGCCTTGCCGAATGGCTTGCATATAGTCAATACTCAAAGTGTTTTTGTTGGTTTATTAATAGTATGAGTCAGTGCTTAGGCCTGAACTTAAGACTGCCTCGATTCAAAATCTAGCTCTTGGAATTTGGGCAAGTGACTTAACCTCTCCAAACCTGAATTTTCTCATCTACAAAGTGAAGCTAGCTATTAATACTACCTATCTCATGGGGCTCCTGTGAGAATTAAATGAAAAAAAATATACATAAAGAGCCTGGCATAGCATCTGACCCATTGTAAACTCTTAATGCAAATTATCTGTTAATTATGAACATATTATTATCCATGTAAGTTTTGTGTGCAAAACTGTGGCCGCATAGCAACTAGGGATCATGGGAGTTAAAGGGAATTGAAAAGGTGGGGGGAGAGTCAAAGGGTCAGGTTAGCTCCTTCAGAGCAAATTCAGATTTGGGGGCCCAGTGAGGCAATCAGGGCTGATAGGGCTGACTCACACCTAGTCGTAGACATATCTTTGTGTTGAAAAGTGTGATAAATTATTCCTGTCCCTCACATTGCCCAGTTCTCAAAGTTGCAGGTCTTTGGCTAGGAGATCATCCCCAGAAGGCACCTGTGATAGTTAACCAATGTTAATTTCCCCCCACAGAGCAAGAGTCGACACGGAGCAGTGGAGAAAGCACTGGCCTGGCTCAACACACCTCTGTGTGTGTTGGTTTTGGTTTTCTCTTTTGTAAAATCAGGGTGTTGGACTGGTTGTCCTCCTGATGTCAGGATATCTGAAGGAGTCTGCTGATTTGAGAGGATGATTATGTTCTAACCATAGAGCTGGATCTTAGAATAGCTAACCATTGGCACCTGCCTCACAGACGCTGGCCTTGAAGAGGAAGTATAACTGGCCGAGGGGCAGGAAAGGTTCTGAACACACAGGACTTGCTCTGGGAGGTGGTCTAGAAGTGTCATAATGTGAGACTCATGAGCCAGCAGAAGGGACAAAATGTACCCTTAGTTTACACCTATCCATGCAGAGAAATTGGACTGAAAAATACTTCTCCTTTCTGATTATTAGGAGTTTAGGGGTACAGTAGGTCTGAGAATAGGCAGCTCATTTCTGAAGCATGTTGGAATAGTGAATAAATGGCATCAGACATCAGGCCGGGCACTCAATGAGTATCCAATCCATACTTCTTGATCAGTAGTCAATGAATGATCTTCTCTAATACATCATTCTAACTCAGTTATTTGGTTTTTCACTCAGAAAACCTTAAGAATTCTGATTTGGACCTCTATTTGTGCATGGTAAGCGTAGAATTTAATACACAGGAATATGTTTCCATGCAAACAGAATTACACAAATAGCACTTGAGTAGCACTTAAAGAGGCTGATTTCCTCTTGTGGAGACTATCGTTGCCAAAGGGGGATTCAGAGATCATCATAGCCATGTCTTATTCCCAACAATTATTAGTTGCCTGATAATGAAAATCCCTTTTCTCATATCTCAGTCTATCAGGCAAATAGCTAAAGCCTCTCCCTGTATGTTCTTTGTATCTTAAGTTTTAACAAAGAGAATATATAATCAAATGACAGCTCTACTCCTATGCCCCTAGAATTTCAGTTTGTTTGCTTAACTGGATGAAGGAAAGATTAAGCCTGTTGTCTGGTTGGAGATTCAGAGATTAATTTAGATTTAGCTCTTAAAAATTATTGTTTTGTTTCCTTAAACCTCATCCTGCCTAAAATCTCAGCTGCAAATTAAGATCTCTTTTTTCCTTCTGTTTCTCAATTTGGATTTCAACAGAATTCATTTCCCTGAGGGAAAGAAGGGGGAATGTCAGAATATAAGCCCTGGAAGCTTAGATCCTGCAAACAGATGGTGTGTTCCACCAAGCGGAAGTTGCCTAAAGGCTGATACATTGCTACATGTATAACTTCCACCGCATGTCTCTCACTGACAAATAGGACAAATTAGGCCAAACCAGGACTCAGGCATTGTTTTACCCAGAAACATGCAGCCTAGGTCTATATGATCCCCAAAAGATGGCTACTTTAGGGACCCAAAGCCTACCAAACCAGTTGTTTAGCATAATTTAGACCAAATACAATACATAATGGTTTGGCTAAAATTTTAACTCTCTGCTTCGTAAGCTTAATATAGATCTGTTTGCTCCAATGCCACTTTCACTGGAGAAGAAAAGGATATATTTTTAATTGTGTCTCACAAAAAGAAGTTGTGAAATCCAAAAAGGGATTGCTGGATATCAACTCAGCATTTCAAAACTGTTATCTGGCATGAGCTCATGTGAAAACATCCTTTTGGACAACGTGTAAAGGAAACCCCCACAGCCTTGATGTCATTAAATTGTTGATGCTGTATTCATGCAATGGGAGTGTCGCCTCAACCAGCCCAGCAATAATCCAAACTTCCTTATTTTTCTTCCTACAAATGAGAGAAAATTATTTTCTCTGATGATTATTGGTTTAGTTATCAACTCTCTGAGTCTGTTTGTCAAATTAGAACAGTTAAGATAATTTTTTGCTCTAATGTATTTTATGGTTCTCTGAACATTCAGAATTTTTTTTAAGACATGTGACAGGAGGAATTCAGGGGTTAAGTTTCTCCTGAGAGGAAAAAGAGATTAGAGGCAGAGCTAGAAAGAGGTAAGATACGTTATAGATGATACCAGAGAAAAACCAGACTGGCTTCAAGCAGGAGAGGATTTCATCTGAGCCCCATTTCTTTATTTAAAGGGTCCGATCTGGGTCCTGTGACCAAGTTCATCTTCCTGCCTTAATCTTCCTTCAGAGAAAAAATCCTTTCAAAGCCCCTGGGTTTACTCACTCTTGCCCGTAGAAGCCTGACTTACAGGCTCAGACACAGGACCTCCTTTCAGGCTGTCAGAGTCAGAACCAACCCGGATAACTGAAACATTAGCATAAAACTAAGAAGGCAAGAGTCCCGAGTGATTTGCTGGGAAACAATTCAGTGTAGTTGAACAAGTATTGGTGAAGTATCTATAGTGATCTATAATGTGTAGACCAGAAGAGAACTTGAGCCCGGGTCTTGTGATAATGAAGTTCACCCTTCTTTCCACCATACCGCATTGCCTGGGCTGCACTGCCGAGGGCCTGCCTCTACCCCCAAAATAATCCTGGATGCTTCAGGGGTAGAAGCCCTGAGATATGTGGGAAATGTTATTTGAGCCTATCTGTTTTTCATAGCAGGCATTACCGCCCAGCTCCACCAGCCACAGGTGCAGCCCTAGATGAAGGGAATTCTAGCCGTTCCATCAGAACTGGTGGCCAGTCAACAGAGTTATCTGTATAGCAGGGCCTGTGCTGAGCAGCTACAGAACTGAAATTTAAACAGACCAAGGAAAGATTGGGTGGTCAGGAAGGAAAGAGCAAATGGAGGCTTCCCCCCGCCAAAAAAGCACGCTGGGATAGTAAAAGTAAACCTGTTTGAAGGAACATCACAGTTTTGTTTTATATTGTTTCAGTTTGCTTTTTAAGGATTGAAAGATGTGAGCCTACATGTCGGCTAAGGAAAAGGATCTTGGGGGGAAAGGATGAAGTTGAAAAAGAGATGGAATAACTAATGGAAATAATAGTAAATATATATAAGAATTACTATGTATAAGGCATTGCTTTAAGAGCTGCACATATTTAAACCAATTTAATTCACTCTGAAACCTTATGGGAAGTCATTAATATGATTCTGACTTTACCGATGAGAAAAATAAGGCATAGCTTAAACAGCATCAAGTTCCAAGACTGGGGCTTGAACTAGCCAGTCAGGCTCCAGTCAAGCTCTTAATGGTTGTGCAAATCTGCCTCGCTAAGGAAAGTTTTTATGTAGAATGAGGTACACTAGTGGTAGCCTAGCATTCTCAAGGAGAAAAGACACTTCTTTCTTTGCAGCGGAAGGGATTTAGAGGCTAGGGGAAGGTACAGAGAAATTTGGAGGAACAGGAGAGAAGAGCTGAGGGCATTCACATTAGATGGCAAGGCTGATTCTTAAGCTCTCTTATGTTCAGATACATGTTGTTGGCACAGATACACAGAGGGACATTACCTCCCTACTTGCTGTGGCAGGTGCCATTTCCCAATCTACCAGCTACAATTATTTTGACAAATGTGTGAAAACTTGTGACTGGAACACAGACCTATTTTATAGCACTTGTATATATTCTCTTTCTCCCTGTTCTGATTTACACTAGACAAACTTTGAAGAGACATTTAAGATGTTGGGATCTATCTTGAGATCGTACAGGTTGGCTTCTGATTTTTCCTGTGAAAGGAATCAAAACTCTTGGAGCAATGAACTCCAAAAATTCTGAAATTATGCTCAGTAGTTTCCTTGGAGACCTCAAAATCAAGGCATTGATCAATCACGGGATATGGCAGAATGTGTTCATACCTCTGTGCTGGGAATGGCCAGCAATCCCTGTACTGATGGATGAACGATTACTCCAAACTTTGCCATGAAAGAGAGGAGAAGGCAAGGGGGTCAACGCTCAGAGATGAAGACCCTTTGCTCTTCTTTGCTCCCGCCTTTATTGGTCCTTCAGGATAATCACAAATCCCTATCGCTGTTTCTCAAGTACGTGATGTGTGACAATTGGTCTTAATGAAACTGGGAGGATTTATGGGAAAGATAAGATATGTTAATCTGCGTGTTCTACTAAACATAGCCTAGGGGACAATGCATACATCTTAGATCCCAGGGCAGCTGTTTGGGCTAAGAGAGCTTTGGGAAGGCAACTCCCAGTGGCATTTCAACAATAGGGTGGTCACTCAGACGCCAGCATCCCAAAGGCCCATGCCCTTCTCCAGAACCCTCCCTCGCCCCCAGCGGCCTCCATGTTACATTTTAGCAAGCCAGCTATTATGGCTGATTTCATGCTCTACATTAACCCCAACACCTCTGCAGCATCAAGTTTCAAAAGACCCACTCTTGAGAAGAACCCAATTACAGAATTTATTGAAAAAGAAACTGGTATAAAATATCTAGTGCTAAAGGATGTGTTTCAAACCACAAGTGCTGGAAGAATTAAGATAAGGTAGCTAAGATAGTATTCATATTTATCAAGTTCTTTGGGCACTAGGTAATTTACACAAAGTGGTAGGCTAGTAAATCAGCTCTCAAAAAAAAAAAAATAGCCCTTACTATTAGCATTTGCCCATTTCCCTGGTGTAAATATTCCCATCATTGCTAATTTCAAGCTACCAAAGCACCTCAAAAAATTCCTCACTACTTCACAGTTAGCTCTAGAGAGCCAGTAGGCGCTGACTTCAGTGCACCACTGTTTTGTTATTCCATTTCATCCAACAACCTTTTAAGATAAGGATCACTGTTCTCTCCAGTGTACATATTGGGAGAAATATAATTTGCCCAAATGCAAAGAACTAGAATGCAGACAGAACTCTGAAGGAAGCTTAGGCTCTATGACCTTAATAACATCTAGCTATAGGCCTGTACTCCTTCTTTAACCTAAAAACAGCCACAGATATTCCAGGTGGTAACCAATCCCCACTCTGGCTCACTTCTATTATAGATGCATTTTCTGTGGTCCCTGGGGGCTTAGTTAATATTACTAGGTTTTTACTGTCCAGTAGAGAACCTTGGTGTCAAAGCCCACTAAGTGTATATTTTACTTAGTATTTGAAATATTTTCTGGCCCCTTGCTACCTAAAGAATGGGCCAACTAGCAGCAGCATCTGGGAGCTAGGTAGAAATCCAATCTTTCTTACTCAGATCTACTAAGTCAGAATCTGCCCCGTAAGATGATCCCCAGGTGATATGTATGTCCATTAAAAATTTTTTTTAATGTTTTATTTATTTATTCATGAGAGTCAGAGAGAGAGAGAGAGAGGCAGAGGCAGAGGGAGAAGCAGGCTCCCCGCCTAGCAGGGAGCCCGATGCGGGACTCGATCCCAGGACCCCGGGATCACGACCCGAGCCGAAGGCAGACGCTTAACCATCTGAGCCACCCAGGCGCCCAGTCCATTAAAATTTAAGAAGCATCACTTTAGCCTACAACGATCATACTGGGGTTCTCATGTACCAAGAATGTGTCACATTGTATGTTGTTTTGCCGTTGGCAGTGACTGGCACTGATACAACACACTCTTTCCTATCCCATCCCCTTTGTGGTCGTTAGGGGTAACAGTCTGTGGTCACAAAACAGAGCGACTCTATGGATTGAGACTTGGCCTCATTAGCAACTATTCTGAGCAAACAGCCACAGGCTTCTCTTCCATTAACCCTCTTAGTAACCTCAAAAATTTTTTTTCTAATTCTACAAGAACTTTGGAGAGCCAAGTTCAACTAGATTCCTCACAAGGATTTCCTCTCAGAAAAATTAATGCAAAGAAAAATAACTTCTAAACACTTGAGAGTCTGTCAGGAAGTGGTGCGGAGGAGTGAGCTTGCTGGAGCCAGACCTCTCTGACATGCTAACTTAATTCAAACCACAGGACTTTATTGAACTTGGCCAATCATTCATGAGTTGAAAATAGAAGGAAAAGATATGTGGCCAAAGTTAGAACTTTGAGAAACACTTTTGAGATGTTCAGTAAATTCGCCATCCACATAGACATTTAAAAAGTATCGTGGGTTGGGTTTCTATTATGTTTTGTTTTCTGTATTTTCCCAAACCATCAGGTTGCTGAGGAAATGGCCAGAAACCAGATGCAATTGAAGGTAAATCTCCACAGTTTCCAGTCGAGATGGAAATCTAGAAATGAAACAAATGCAGTTCAGAGACAAATTTCAAAAAAAGATCTATTTGGGATTTTAAAACAAAGGCCAAAATTATTCTAATCTGTGGACATCCATGGGTATTAGTGCTCATCAACGAGTACTAGGCTAAATACATCCAACTGGGATAGCAGGGTGAAAATTCCCTTAGTGTTTTTCATCTGGCCAAGGTAGGGTAGCAAATGTGCCTTCCAGAGTCCAGAAGAGCAGCATTATTCAACAGAAGGATAGAAGTAAGAGCACTCTATTATTCAATAAAAGGATAGAAGGAAGAGTGTTCTGTCTGCCCAGGTCTGGGGAGGGTTATTGTGTTCTTACAGAAGGTGGTCATTCAGAGATATTTCTTCAGGCTTCTAGTGACCAAGAATAGCATCCAAGGACTCTGAAGTGCCAGGAGGCCACAAAAGGTAGCCTCGTAAATCATCCCTAAACTGAAAGCTTCTTATGAATGGGGACCACATGCCTATTTTGGTCACCACCATGCCCCCAACACCAGCACCATTGCCTAGTACATAATTAGTGTTCATTAAATATTTATCATATGATGGATGAATGAATAAAGCCATTGCTCCAGATTAACCTCAGCATACTAGAAATGCCTGGTAAATACTCACCAAGTTCCCATCATGATGTGCATGAAGGTAAAAGGTTACGGTAGCCTGGGGCAGCTGGGTGACTCAACCAATTAAGTGTTTGCTCCTTGATTTCAGCTCAGGTCATGATCTCAGGGTCCTGGGATCGAGCCCCACGTCGGGCTCCCTGCTCAGGGTCAGCAGGGGAATCTGCTTTTCCCTCTCCCTCTGCCCCTTCCCCTGCTTGTGCTCTCTCTGTCTCTCTCTCAAATGAATAAAAAAAAATCTTTTATTATTATTATTTTTTAAAGATTTTTATTTATTGAGAGAGAGAGAGAGAATGATAGAGAGAGAGCATGAGACGGAGGAGGGTCAGAGGGAGAAGCAGACTCCCTGCTGAGCAGGGAACCCGATGCGGGACTTGATCCTGGGACTCCAAGATCATGACCTGAGCCGAAGGCAGTCGCTTAACCAGCTGAGCCATCCAGGCGCCCCTGAATAAATAAAAATCTTAAAAAAAAAAAAAAAAAAGTTGATGGTATCCTGGAAACTAAAAATAAAAGGAAAACACAGGGTGAAGTCAGAAATGGGGGTGTTTGCACTAAATAGGAATAGGACTATGCAGACTGGGAAGGGGAGAAGAGAGGCACTTACTGTGGTGTCAGAAGGTTCCATCACCCAATTCATCATTTTGCGAAAAGTTGGATCTGCCCATTTGGGCCTTTAGCATTGGGCATTTAACAAACCAGTACCTTTATTGGCTACGGTGAGCATAGCACTCTTTTGGCACTGTGAGAGACGAAAGACCAATCATTCAGCTCAGGCCTTCTGGGAACTTAGAATTTAGTTGCGAAGTAAGTCTAACATGATCATGTAACAAATTTTAAAAAACACCATGCAAAATATTAATAACTTATGATTAAGTGCCAGATAGGGTAATGAATGTTAAATGGTCAAAGAAGTCTTTGTAAAGGAGATATAGTTTAAGCTCTAAGAGTCCCTGGTACATAGTAAGTGCTAAATGTTTGTTTGTGTGAATGAGTAAGTAGATGGGTGTTAAAAGGTACAAGTTAGGGCGCCTGGGTGGCTCAGTCGGTTAAGCGTCTGCCTTCGGCTCAGGTCATGATCCCAGGGTCCTGGGATCGAGCCCCGCATCGGGCTCCCTGCTCAGCGGGAAGCCTGCTTCTCCCTCTCCCACTCCCCCTGCTTGTGTTCCCTCTCTCGCTGTGTCTCTCTCTGTCAAATAAACAAATAAAATCTTTAAAAAAAAAAAAAAGGTACAAGTTATAAGATCAAAGTAACATGAAAATTATTTTAAGAATAATGTATATATATGTATACACACACACGCACACACACACGTATATATAGAGAGAGAGTATACTGCATATTTTATAGGGAGAAAGTTCGTATTGCTGCTTCCTGAAATGAGTGGGTAGAATATAAATAAATGGTTGGAGATCCAAAGTGACAGAGACCATCGATTTCCAGTTCTTCCACGATTTCAGACAAGAATATAGTTCTGAGTAAAACATTGGGAACTCTTAAGTGTACGGGCTATCAATCCTTAGGAAAGGTCCAGATAAGCTTCTGGACAGTATCCACTGATTTCAGAAGTAGTTTAGAAACCCCTTAACTCCAGGGATAGCAGCAAGGACTCTTGTCCTGTGGTCCATGGTTCTTTTCCACAGTTGATAATATTCTTGCACAGCCACGACTTCTTCATCCCCAACTGTGCTGGTTCACAGAAGCATCTAATCAAGGATCCGGTGGGGAGTAACATCAGGGAGAGAAGCGGTGTGGGATGGGAGGGGACGAGGGAGAGACGGGGGCATCAAGCAGCAGTAAAGAGAAACACACCTCACCAAGAAGCAAGCCCAGTTCCACAGGGACATAAGCTAAAGCAGCCTGTAGACTGATACCATGGGAAGGTGATGCTTGAAGGGTAGGTGACTGACTCGTGTCATATAACGATAATGATAATGATGAAAATGATGATGGCTTCTTGGGGCTCTTCAGGGCTCCGTGTTCTTCAGTGTAGCCCTGTTTCCTCTCCTCCTCTATCCTCTTTCAAACTGTGCCACATCAGTCCTGCTGGAAATCAGTGATACGGCTGAGCCAGTCAGCTAAAGAGCCTTTCCTTAAGATTACGTGGAGTGCCATAAAATAGCAGTGTCTGATAGAAATAAAATGCAAGCCACGTAGGTAATATTAATTTTTCTGGTAGGCAGATTCAAAAATAAACAGAAACAGGCAAAATTAATTTTAATGATATATTGTATTTAATCTGGTATGTCTAAAATATTATCATAATATATACTTAATATAAAAATTATTAAAACAGGGCACATTTTAGATTATCTTTTTCAGATAAGTCTTCAAAATCCAGTATGTGTTTTACACTTCCAACACATCTCAGTTTGGACTAGCCACATTTCAAATGCAGAATAGGCAGGTATATTAGCTGATAGCTACGGTAATTGGACACTGCAGCCTTAGAAGCTCTGCAATGACCACTTATAAGGATCCATTAAAGTCTCAAAGAAAAGTCTTTATAAGAGCACTAATCCTATTCCTGACAGCTCCACTCTCATGACCTAGTTGGGTCCCTAAGGCCCCTACCTCCGCATGCCATCATATTGGGGATTAGGTTTCAACACATGAACTTGGGGCAAAAACAAACATTCATCTACAGTGAGCACTGTGGAAAAAATTATGAAAGAAACTTGAATTATTTAAGTCGGTATTAATTAAAATTATAATTGAAACTACACATCATGAATCTTAATGCGAAGTTTTAAATAAAGAAGTTGTTGACCTAAAGTACTTTAAGAATGCAAAGTTGTAGCCTTTAAGAGATTTTAAAATAACAAGATTCAAAAAAATTATGTGCCAATTTCCATAAAATTTAAGTTTAATCTAGACTTAGATGTCATATTGGCATTATAAAGTTGAGTTTGCTTACTAAAGGGGGGAGAGAGATAAAATATTGAAAGTTTTGTTTTAAAAAAAGATCCAAGGATTTTTGACTTCATAATATTATATTTATTACAAGAAACTACAAGATTTAGTAAGTTTGTGGTAGAGAACTATAATTGTTCACTTAAAGTTATAACCATGTTCATTTTGAGAGATTAACTTTTCTCATGAGTCTTATGAATAATTAACCTACTAACTGATTTCTTTGGCCTAGTTTTAATTAACTCAACCAGGAAAAAAAGACTATGGGTATTCTTCTATAATCAGAAACAAACCTAAAGGCATTTTTTTAGTAAGATAGATAAGTGACTTCAATAAATTTCTTTAAAACCAGAGCATGATCTCAATTTTCCATGATAGTATTTTACATATATTATTGGGTCTTAATGCTTACAACAACACTATGAGTATTTTTGATCTTCATTTGTAACTGTGGTTGAATGATTTGCTCAGTATCACAAATGTGATAGTCCCAGATCAAATGCTTGAGCTGGGACCTAAACTCAAGGCTGCCTGATGCCCAAGGCCCTGAGCCCTGCCTAGGCTGCCCCTGGTACAGCTCTCACCTCCCTAACTTGAGCACATTGCAGGGAAAGCTCTGGTTTTGCCTAAATAAAATGTAGAACTACCTAAAATTTTTCTCTGAGTTCACCTTTGGTTTACAGCACAATCAGAATATCATTAAAATCTGAAATTCTCAAATAGATGATTTCTTGTTTCTATGGGAAATTTTCATCACAAGTTCTTACCAGAAAGTACTTAATATGGAATTACCCCAAAGAGTGATGGTTAATTGGGTTTTAATGTAACAATTATCAGCTTTGGCAGGGAGAGTCATTCAATGATGTTCATTCTCAAAGTATCCAGTGAAGTCCTTCATTCACTAAATATTTATTGAGCACCTCCTTTGTGCCCTGCTGTGTGCTAGACTGTAGGGACACAGAGTGGACAAAGCAGAGAAGGGCCCTGCCCTTGTGAAGTTTACCCTCTAGTGGAAAAGGGTCTTAATTTTGGTTTCCTTAGCAGCGGATCCCGAGACAATGATTCTAACGCAAGTAGTTGATTAAAAAGTGCAGGAAACTACTAGCAGGAAAGGGCGGAAGTCACACAGGGAGGGACCAGCAACCCATAAAAAGTGTGTTCTTAAATCAGTTAACACAGGTGGCAACGGAGCTTAGTCCTAAACGGGAAAGCCCATCTCAGAATCATTACATCCAAAGGCAATGCAGCTGGTGGGTATAGACCAGCTCCCAAGAGTCACTGGTTGAGGGCTGCTGTCGGTTGGGGAGGGCATGAGTAAGCCCCTGCAACTTCTGACCTACCCTGAGAGCTAGCAGAGTGGCCTTCTGAATTCTGGAAGAATACCCTCAGACCAAAATACAGATATGGGCATTTTAAAGTTGAAACTGAAGCACGTTGAAACTGAAGCACATTGAAAAGATCAGCTACCGGGAGACAGATAATGAAGACCTAACAAAGTACAAGTTAATTACAGATAGTGACAATTATAAGAAGGGAAAATGAGCTCACTGTATTAATTGTAACTGGGATGGGGCAGGGAAGCGGCTACTGCTTTAGGTGGAACATGGAGATCAGTAAGGCCTCTGAGCTGAAACCTTAGGATAAGAAGCAGCCCGCTATGGATGGGTCAAGGGAAGGGAGTTTTAGACCAGCCCTAGGCCAAGTCTGGGGCATGGCTAGTGCCAGTACAGAAACTGCTTGTCATCAGTTGGAGACAAGGTAAGTACAAAAATTGATAGTAGTTCTAACTGTAACCATTTAGAATTGGTTACAGCAATTTGACACTGCTCCAACTTCTAAGCCTATGGTGATGGATTTGTCTCCTTGAACATTGTGTAGACTTGTTTGGGTGTTGTCAAGCTTGCATGGAAAGTCATGCACAGTAAAACAGTATTAAATATGTGATATTTTAAGGTTAGCTTGTCAACTATAATCTAAAAGTGTATGAAAATCTGATATAAGCACTTACTTATTTTTAAAACTTGCTATTTCCAGTTTAATTTTTAACAAATGTGCTTTAAAATTTAGGATAACATTGGGCGCCTGGGTGGCTCAGTTGGTTAAGCGACTGCCTTCGGCTCAGGTCATGATCCTGGAGTCCCAGGATCGAGTCCCGCGTCGGGCTCCCTGCTCGGCGGGGAGCCTGCTTCTCCCTCTGACCCTCCCCCCTCTCATGTGCTCTCTCTCTCATTCTGTCTCAAATAAATAAATAAAATCTTTAAAAAAAAAATTTAGGATAACATTATTCGTTAAATTACAGAGGTAAAATTTGTATCGTTGACTCTTTCAGCTTTATTGAGATATGATTTACATAATCAGCTTTTGAGGTGTTTGGTTGGTTATAGGAATTTGACAAAAGTGAACACAGAGCGTGTAACCATCACCACGATCAAGATACAGAGTATTTCTATCGCTCCAGAAGTTCTTTCTGTACCCTTTGTAGTCCGTTCCCTCCCCAAAGCACTCATCTGATTTCTATCTCTGTATTTTTGGCAGGAATGCCTTGTAAGTGGAATCATGTGGTGGATAGCCTTTAGTGTGCAGTTTCTTTCCCTCAGTGTAATGCACTTAAGATTCATCTGTGTGTTGCACATATCAGTATTTCTGTCCTTTTTATTGCTGAGTAGTATTCTATCGTCATGTGTCTCCAGTTTGTTCATTCACCAGTTGACGAACATTTGGACTGTTTCCAGTTTTGAGTGATAATAAAGCTGCTATAAACATTCATATGCATTGTGAAAACAAGTATTTTCATTTTTCTTCGTTGAATGCCAGGGAGTTGGATAACTGAGCCACATTTATGTTTAACTGTCTGAGTAACTGCTAAACTATTTTCCAAGATGTCAGTGGCCATCTGCAATCTGCCAGAGATCCCCTGTCCTTACCAGCACCCAGTGTGTTGTTAGCTTTTTTTAAAGCTCTTCCAATATGTGTGTGGTGGTATTTCACTGTGATTTTAATTTACACTTTTCTAATGATTAATAATGCTGAGCATCTTTTCATGTACTTATTTGCCATCTAGGTCTCTTCTTTGGTGACATGTCTGTTCAAATCTTTGCCCTTTTTAAAATGGGGTTGTTTGTTTTTTCTTACTAAGTTTTGAGGATTCTCTGTTTATTCTGGATACAAGTCCTTTATCAGATATATTTTACAAATATTTTCTCCCTATCTGGTTTGTCTTTCCATTTTCTTACAAGCACTTCTCAAGGAGCAAAAGTTTTTAATTATGACAAAATACAATCACAGTGGCCATAGTGATTGAGGAAATAAATTTTTAATTTTAATTTTAATTAAATTTATATAGCTACATGTGACTAGGGGCTACCATAATGGACAGCGCAGCATTTTAATGCCTAAATGTACTTTCAGTGACCAATGTGTACATTTTTTTATAATTCGATTTTTATCCTATGTTTGTTTTGATTAATTTTTTTTAAGATTTTATTTTTTTATTTGAGAGAGAGCATGATTGTGGGGATGCAGCAGAGGGAGAAGCAGGATCCCTTAGCAGGGAGCCAGATGCGGGGCTCGATCCCAGGGCCCTGGGATCATGACCTGAGCCGAAGGCAGACACTTAACCAACTGAGCCACCCAGGCATCCCTGTTTCAATTATTTTTATTGACATATAACTTTATGGCTACTGAATCTAATAATAAATATTGGGGCTGGCATTCTAGAAACTTTTTCTATTATTAATTTTTATCACATTTTATTAATGTATCAGTCCATGATGTTTTGGAAATTTTAAAACTTGGTCCTCTGCCGCAGGTAGTCTGAGAAGCACAGCGACCCAGTCTCCCTGACAGGGGTATCTCTCGTTGTAAATCCACTAGTGTTATTCCGGAGAAGGAAGTGACTGGTGGGATGAAGGACTGTAGGACTATTTTAGATAATGTGGTCAGGGAAAGTCTCTCTGAAATGGTGACATTTGAATTGAAGAAAGACACTCCAAATGGAGGGACCAAATGGCAAAGTTTTGCGAGGTTGGGAGAGGGCATGGCATGTTCGTGGAACAGAAAGGAGAGCAGTGTGGCTGGATGTGAGGGTTGAGAAAGGTAGTGGGAGATGAGCTGCAGGGGAGACCAGCAGCCAGGTTTCACAATTACAGAGACCTCTTCTCTTTTCCCCTCCTACATTAGAGATAAGAGTTAATGAACCACAGGCACCCCGTTTGTCTGAATAAGGGCCTTATTCAAAATGTACTTGAAGAAACAACCAAATGTTATCTTTTTTTATTACGTTATGTTAATCACCATACATTACATCATTGGTTTTTGATGTAGTGTTCCATGATTCATTGTTTGCGTATAACACCCAGTGCTCCATGCAGAACATGCCCTCTTTAATACCCACCACCAGGCTAACCCATCCTCCCACCCCCTTCCCCTCTAGAACCCTGAGTTTGTTTTTCAGAGTCCATCGTCTCTCATGGTTCGTCTACCCCTCCGATTTCCCCCGCTTCATTCTTCCCCTCCCGCTACCTTCTTCTTCTTCTTTTTTTTTTTCCTTAACATATATTGCATTATTTGTTTCAGAGGTACAGGTCTGGGATTCAACAGTCTTACACAATTCACAGCGCTCACCATAGCACATACCCTCCCCAATGTCTATCACCCAGTCACCCCATCCCTCCCACTCCCCACCCGTCCAGCAACCGTCAGTTTGTTTCCTGAGATTAAGAATTCCTCATATCATTGAGGTCATATGATACATGTCTTTCTCTGATTGACTTATTTCGCTCAGCATAATACCCTCCAGTTCCATCCACGTTGTTGCAAATGGCAAGATTTCATTCTTTTTGATGGATGCATAATATTCCATTGTGTGTATGTATATACGTGTGTATATATATATATATATATATATCACATCTTCTTCATCCATTCATCTGTCGATGGACATCTTGGCTCTTTCCACAGTTTGGCTATTGTGGGCATTGCTGCTATAAACATCAGGGTGCATGTACCCCTTCGGATCCCTACATTTGTATTTTTGGGGTAATACCCAGTAGTGCAATTGCTGGGTCATAGGGTAGCTTTTATTTTCAACTTTTTGAGGAACCTCCATACTGTTTTCCAGAGTGGCTGCACCAGCTTGCATTCCCACCAACAGTGTCAATGGGGAAAAACTGAGAGCTTTCCCCCTAAGGTCAGGAACGCGGCAGGGATGTCCACTATCACCACTGCTATTCAACATAGTATTGGAAGTCCTAGCCACAGCAATCAGACAACAAAAAGAAATAAAAGGCATCCAAATCGGCAAAGAAGAAGTCAAACTCTCACTCTTTGCAGATGAAATGATACTTTATGTGGAAAACCCAAAAGACTCCACCCCAAAACTGCTAGAACTCATATAGGAATTCAGTAAAGTGGCAGGATATAAAATCAATGCACAGAAATCAGTGGCATTCCTATACACCAACAACAAGACAGAGAAAGAGAAATTAAGGTGTCGATCCCATTTACAATTGCACCCAAAACCATAAGATACCTAGGAATAAACCAAATGTTATCTTACACTTGGCTTTAGTTGGATAGCAAGAATTTTCTCTGTTTGAAGCCCAGGAGCAGACTCAACAATAGTATCTCTCATGAGAAGTTAGGAGGTGTTATTTTCTTGCCACAGATTAAGACACTGAGGCTCAGAAAGTTCTATAACTTGCTTTAATCACACAGTGAATGAGAAACAAGCTCAAACTCATATCCTTTCCACTCTGTTTGACTGCCTTTCTTCAAAATGAGCCCCAAACAGCCCTTTTACCCACATGAAATTGTCTATATTTTAATTTGGTTTTTGGTAACATGTGTGCAGAAATGTAACAATTATTGAGACTTTGCATTTATTTTCAGTACCTCCTCTGTGTTAATTTCTTGAAGCTGCTGTGACAAATTAGCACAAACTTGGCTGAAAACACAGAAATTATTCTCCCACACTTCTGGAGACCAGAAGTTCAAAATCCATCAACCAGGGAATGTGTTGTGCTCCCTCTGTGAAGTCTCCAGGGGACAATCTGTTTCTTGCCTCTTGCAGTTTCTAGTGGCTCCAAGGGTACCTGGCTTGTGGCTGCATCATTCCAATCTCTGGTCATATGACCTCCCCTTCTCTTTGCATGGCTCTTCTAAGGACACTTGTCATTGGATTTAGGGCCCACTCAGATAATGTAGGATGATTTCTACTCGAAATCCTTAACTTACTTACATATGCAAAAACCCGTTTTCCGAATAAGGTCACTTTCACAGGTTCTGAGGATTAGGATGTGGATGCATCTTATGGGGGACCACCATTGAGCCCACTGCACCCTCCCTGTGCTCCAGCCTGGAGACCCTATAGGCAGTCAGCTGGGGACCCATCAGACTCAGCTCATCTGTTTCTCTTCTTCCAGGAATCACTACCTGCTATCTGAAAACCATTGTTTCAGATATTTTGCCCAATTTTCTAGTTGTTTACACAGTAGGTAAATCCAGTCCCTATGACTCCACCTTGGCCAGAAGCAGAAGTTGCACCCAAGTGTTAAGTTCATTGAGTGTGGAGACCTTGCTCATACCTGCATCATCAGAGCCTATAGAAATGACTGGAATGTGGTAATCCTTCCATAGCACTTGATCAATCAATGAGCAAACGAATGAAAAGGAAATTAATCTAAATCCTTTTGCCGGGGCACCTGGGTGGCTCAGTCGTTAAGCGTCTGCCTTTGGCTTGGGTCATGATCCCAGGGTCCTGGGATCGAGTCCCACCCACATCCAGCTCCCTGCTCGGCAGGAAGCCTGCTTCTCCCTCTCCCACTCCCCCTGCTTGTGTTCCCTCTCTCTCTGTCTCTCTCTCTGTCAAATGAATAAATAAAATCTAAAAAAAAAAAAAATCCTTTTGCCTCAGTCATCTGGGCAAGCTTGAGCCATCTTTCCTTAGCTGAGTATATGCTAGTATGAGTCACTTTATTTGCCAATCCACTGAGCCTTCTTGCTTCAGCTTTCATGGCTAATGCGAAAAAACAGCACTGGGAAATGTAAGAGATTGACCTATGGAGCACATTTTGCATAATGATATTTATGAGAAGTAGGTTCTGCTCGCGTTTTAAATAAAAAGAACGGAGGGCATTTAGGGGGGAGGGGCTGATGTGGGAAAGGTGAGTGAGCAGCAATATTGCCACAGGGAATTGAGGCCAGATGATGTGTTTAATGGAAAATACATGATAAGAGAAAATATAAGAAGCAAGATATAAGAAAGAAGCTTGTCTATCGAAGAACACGTCATAAATTTTATCAGTCCATATCAAAACAAATTATGGTCATATATGAAGAAAAATGGTTTCTGCTTTCATTTCCGCATGCACACACAAAGTTAAAAAGAAAATATTACCATTTTCAATAGCATTTAGGCGAGCACCTGTTGTATGGCTGTGTGATTTAGCCCAAAATCAAATTATCTTGAGTATAGAACTTTGTTAGTTTGCTTTGAATTTATTACATCAGATTTTTAATGACAAATAAAAAATAATAGACATTTGTTATAAGACTAAAAGTACAAAGGTGGATGGAGTTAGAAATCTACTACTTTAATTGCAATCCCCTGAGGTAACCAATTATTAAGTTTAGTGGGTATCTTTCTACATCTTCCTTGATGTTCCTTAGAACATATATAAATATATTTACATATACAGTGGGTGGTTTTGGTTTTATAGAAATGTGAACAAATGAAATATATACCTTTTTTTTTCATTTAACAATAGATTAGAGACATCCTACCAGATGAATACAGAGAGAGATTTACCTCACATTTTTTAATCTAGAGATGAATTTACTATCATTTATTCAACTGTTCCTCAAATGATGTACATTCTGGTGTTTTCTGGGGTTTTTTCCACCACAGATAATACTGCACTGAACACCCTTGTGATTGCAGACTGTTCTAATTTCATTGTCATGCGTATCTGAGCCTTGAAATCTAACCTTTCAAAATGCCACTTGCTTCCCCTTATCCTCCCTGTCATTTGGAGAAGGAAGCTAGCTGAAGGGGGACACTGCAGATGAGCTAGGCAAACGGGTAATCACTCCATACCGCACATGGCCAGCAGCTTCCTGCTACACTATTTACGTCCTAGTCCATTGAGATGGCACTCTCCGCTCACATGACCCAAATGCAGCTCGCACTCCACCAAGAACACAGCTGAATCCAACTGCATTGGCAGCTTTGCACATGCTCCGTCTGGCCCTGTGAATCCTCACTCACCCATTGAGATTTCTTTTGGTTTAAAGCAACATTCCAGCTCCTGAAGCTCCGTGACCTCCAGTGTTTTCCTGGCTCTGATCCAAGGCAGGTGGCCCCCTGCAAATGGTGTTTTTTTGAGTTTGAGCTTTTTTGTTTATTTGTTGGGGGTCGGACAGTGTATGATAATTACCCACAAGCTTAGCTGACGAATGGAACCATTAAGAAGTAACTCTTTTTTCTGGCAGGTATTGTAGGAATAACATTTACTTATTACCATCATTTGCCTTGACAACAACCTGCAGCTCTAATGCACATTTAATTCTCAGAGGTCTTGGCGACTGATGCTGTATCTGACTGATGTGTTGACTGTAACATGTGAGGTGGTGTTTTTTTCCTGTCTAGAAACCTGGATGCTTTTTGCCATTCTGATGGTGAATGATGAGACAGGCAACCATGGATTTCAGCACTCCATCTGTGTTTGATCAGCAAAAAGGTAAAAACGCTGTTTTCATACATCCTTTGGTTCTTTGCATCTTTAGTTCAGTAGTTGAGATTTTGCAATTCTAAGAGGAAAGAGAGTAGTGTGTGTGTGTGAGAGAGAGGGTGAGAGAGAGGAGAGAGAGAGAGAAAAGAGGATTTCAGATAGAAAACCTGTTCTAAATGTTCGCTTCTTATTTGATAAGCATTTGGAAGGGAAAAATAAGCTTCTGGTCTGTTTGTCTTGTTAAAATATTCTGATCTACAAATTTTAAAAATTGGGTTTCGAGCACACCAGCTATTTCAGATACGATCATCTTTATTCTCATTTGATTTTTTTCAAATCTTCTCAAAAAATGTTATAGGAAGTAATATAAGAAGAATAAATCACGTATCTCTTTTCAGTCTATTAACCCAGTATCTCATTGCTCCAGTTTCATAAATACTTCTTGATTCCCTTTTAGGAATAGATGTTAACCTAGATTTACTCTGTAGTTGATATATTATCTCATCCAGGGTTGTGGTATGACTTATTACTATGTTATTATTTGTAATGACGGGATATATCTTTCTTACTCATAATTTGCAGAGTGGAGGTCATTTTCCACATGAAAAGATTGCTGTGGAATCAACCCATCCTCATAAAAACCATGTATTCAGCCATATACATTTTGCATATGAAGTGTTTACATGTGTGTATACATAATATCTTTGTGCAATGATGCACCTTTTCTATGCACAGGAAATTTCCACTCTGTAAATGTCATAGATATTTTTTTAGAATATTTTAAAAAATAATCTGTTATCTAAACCACTTTCTGTTACCTGTGAGTATTCTTCAGGATCCTCAAGTTCTTTGATCATTTCCTTGTTTGGGGTACAACATGAAAATGGTGATTTGTGAAAGCCTCATTAAGAAAATTCATTGCTTCTTTTTCCCTTTTCCTGCTTTAGGCCATACTGTGTTTACTATTCTTCAAGCTACATCTGGTTTCATGGGTGAATTATTTTAGTTCAGTGCTTTCTCAAATATTAGCTTTACATTTAGACACACACACAGATTGATCTCCACTCCTTACCTCATTTTGAATCGTGTGTGTGTGTGTGTGTGCACCTTCAGAATGTGCTGGTTCACACTGCATTGGATGATGAACACCATAGAGAAAGTGACTGTCATGGCCGTGCCCACAACTATCCTCTCCCTTGCATACGTCTTATATCACTGAAGACAATCAGGAAAAGTGAAAATATGGCTAAATCCAAAGACCTAATACTGGCTAAAAAATGACATTGCTGAGCTATGCAATCCAAAGAGGAGCATAGTGGGCTTATTTTGTAAGACTAATTTAAGGAAGCTGGAACTGACTGCGAAGAGCTGGCCCTTCATAAAGAATTCCTCATGTTCTAGGGTTGTGTCTCCTTACAGGACTGAGCCTAAAACGTAACTAGTTAACATATTAATTTGTAATATTTATTTTCTTATAGCACCTTTCATGTGAGCAATTCACAGCATTTCCTCCACCCCAGTCCTGACTCTCCCTCATCGAAGTTAACCTTCTCCCTGACAGCTCTACATCTAGTTCTCAATCCTTTCTTTCTAGAGATGCTGCGGTATGGTGGAAATAGCATAAGCTGGGATGGCAGATCAACTTCTTAACTGTGTGACCTTTGCAAGTTACCTAACCTCTCTGGGCCTTATTTTCCTCAGCAATAAAATGGAGGAAATAATGCTGGCCTAGCAAGGTTGTTGTGAGAATATAAAATAATTTGTAAAAAGCACCAGTCCCATTGCCTAATGTGCCATAAGTACCTTAAAATTGTGGTTGCTTTTGTTATTATTGTTGCCATTATAATTATTACTACCTTGGACCGTGAGTTCCTCAAACGTGAAAGGCTCTTCACTTCTCTATCTCCAGCTTGAATTTAGCAGTCCTCAGAACAAATGAGAGTTTGGTTAATACTAGTTGACTAGAAAACTTTAATATTTTTTCAGAACTCCAGGGTACCATTCAGAGCAGTCCCCTAGAATAATAAATTAAATGATACCTGAATAGTTCTGTTATCACATTAACCCTTCCACCCTCTTAAAAGCATGAAAGGCCATAATGGTTTAGACCATTATATAGATTTTAAATACCAATATTGTGTTGTTGGGCAAACCATGGCAAAGTGACTTTCTCTCTATAAGTTGAATGTGGGCTTTATTTGAGGGCTCTCCATGAATTCTGAATATTTAGAAAATCAAAATTCTGGTAGATGCAGATGTTGAGGAAAGACATGCTATCTGGAAGGATCTTAGAAGTCATGTAATCCACAGGTTCTCAAACTTAGCCACACATGAGAATCACGTGGACAGGTTTTGAAAATGCTGATGCCTAGATCTCCAGTTTAATTGGTGTGGGGTGTGGCCTAACAAAAGCTCCCCAGGAAGATCTCATGTACCACAAAGATTGAGAACCACTCATCCAACCCATCCCCCTAACATCTCCAATGGAAAGAGTAAAGCACAGAGAGGTTAAAAGGTGGGCCCTGTTTGTACTAAGACCCCCAGCTAATGAGTAATAGAGGGGACTGAGCCCCAGGTGTTCACTATCCAGACAATAGAACAATGAGAAATTTCTCTTCATGGGTGGTCTCTGGCCCCAGTAGCTACTATGGGGTGGTGGTAGGGCTCAGGCTGCTCTGGTTTATGGGTTCCCAGAGAATGGTTAGCACTCGAAAAATATGACACAGAATGACCTTCAGGGCTCAAATGATGTGGATGTGCTAAGTCTGAATCCCTCCAATGGCATTTTTCTCTATTTCTCTTTGGTAGAGGTAACAAGGCATCCTTATGCTAGGGGCGTACGGACAGATGGCAGTTGCCCATGTTCTGTCTCAGTTTTCTTCCCATTTGCATGCACCTGGGCAGACTGATCTCTGGGTCTGAAAAATGTGCAGGGGCAGGGCTGCTGGGAGGCTTAAAGATCTGGTTCTCTGACTGGCCAAAGGAATGAGAGCCGGGTTTCTGGCTTGCTTTGTGAAATTGTGGCACAGGAAGCCTGGGTCTTCAGAGCTCCGCACTCCTGCTTTGTGCTTTTTGCTTTCACCATAGCAACATCGCTTCTGGTCCCACGTGCTCTTCCTGGCTGTCTTCCCTCTCAAAGCCCACATGCAGGAAAGGACCTGTAGTAAAATCATTTACTACAGAACACAAAGGTTCCTACTGCGGTAGAGATGTTATATAACTGAAGAGATTTGCATTTGTAAGCTTTGTCCGTAATTGTGGAAGGAAAAGGTCTGCGATGCCTGAAGGAGGAACCTGAGGCCTCAGAGAGAGAATGGGAGCTGGACAAGCGTTCCCAAGGGTCTTGCCTACACCCGGCCCCACCCAGGGCCTGGGAGGTAACGTGTTTGATGAGCAGTGTGTTTGTGGGCACCTGAGGGGGTTGGGGCCCACCCCACAGGCTTTTCACTGGTAGAGGTGCTGAGACAATATGAGGAGGGCAAGGCCCTCCGGTGCAGATTCAACCACTGCAGTAGGGTCCTAGGGCTGCCTGACAAAGCACCAGAGGTTGGGTGGCTTAAAACAACAGAAAGGCATTGTCTCACAGTTCTGGAGGCCGGAAGTATGAAATCAAAACTTCGGCTTGCTCCTTCTGCACTCTCCAGGGAAGAATCCTTCCTTGCTTTTTCCAGCTTCTGGCTGCTTGTGGCCTCCACTCCAGCCTGTGCCCCGTCTTCACATGGCCTTGTCCTCTGCGTGTGTCTCTCTTGTTAGCATCTGGCTTAGAACTCTCTCTCTCTCATAGTACCAGTGCATGGATTACACTGAGGGCCACCCATATAATCCAGGATAAACTTCTACTCTCAACAGCCTTAACTTGCTCACATCTTTTGACATATAAGGTGATATCCACCCTTTTGCCATATACAGTAAAATGAACAGGTTCCGGAGATTAGGGCGTGGACATATCTTCAGGGCCACCATTCAGCCTGCTACATGGCATGAAAAGATACCAAATCTCAAGTCCCTTGTCAGAAAGTATCGTGACTGGGGTTTTGGTACAAATCCATTCTTACTGAAACTAGAGGGAAATTTGGCATTTGGGAGGGAAGGTGAAAAGGGCATCTCTTTGGTGCAGACTCTGCAGGTACTTTACATAGATTACATTTGAAAAGAACAAATGTTCATTGAGCACTTAGCAGAGCCAGGCCGTGTGCCACCTGGGCGTAGACTAGCTCATTTAACCCTCATATCTGCCCCACTATTATTCCCCCCCTTTTACCCATGAGGAAATTTTAAAAGGTTATGACTGACCCAAGGTTACGACAGATAAAATGGCAACGCTGAGATTCAAGCATAAATCTGCTTGACTTCAAAACCCATGTCTGATCTAGACAGTACTCTTCCTTCATCGGCCATACATTTTAATGAAGAAGTAGAGATTAATGAAAATTCAAATTAATGAAGCAGTATTTTCACAATCAAGCTGTTCTTCCATTGTGTTGTGGATTTTTAAAGCTCCCACACACAGATGTGATGGTTTTAATGTCCAACTTTTCATCCAAAATGGGAATGCTAAACAAAAAGAATTTAGAGTGTACAGATTTGCACTTTGCTGAAAAAGCAAAAGTGAAAATTCTGTGTGACATCCAGATGCCTCCAAAGGAAGTGTAAGCAAATTTTCAAAGGGGTTTGGGTAGAGAGCAGAGAAAAGCCAGGCAAAGGAGACAAGACAGAGAGGGAATGATTTGGGCTCACATGATGATTTTAGGTTCAAAAACCTTGAGTGGGTGCCTAGACTAAAACCCAGAACACTGAGGAGAATGCTGTGATTAATTTTCAGACTGATGGTCCAGATAAAGGAAGATTAGCTGGTAAATCATCAATCCACAGGTTTAGAAGCAGAATAATCTGTGGCCTCTGGGAAATGATTAGCCTTCTCTTTTGGTGAAGGAAGAGGAGCAGAGGGAAAATGAGAGATGAGAGAATTCTTCTTCCAGTGTTATTGCCCACTCAAGACCAAGTTTAGTCAAACAGGTTTGCTGGAAGCCTGCCCTTACTTGCTTCCTTGCTGTCTCTTTGGCACAGGAAAACTCCTTCCCATCAACCAACTCCTGGGAAAGGTTGTGACAAACCAGTCCACTCCTGGCTCCTCTTGTGAGCCTAGCTGGAGGGAAGCCCTTGACAAATCTTATCCAAACAATTACCATTCACAGCCTTAGAGAGCCATGAAAATGCAAGTGATTCAGCAGGTTGGGGATTAGGAGAGTGGTGTCATTGTCACTATTCTTCTCCAGAGGACAGCCCTACTGTCCTGGGGAATGGGGCCTCCTGCCGTAGGATGCATCCCAAGGAGGATCCAGGAGTGGTAGCCCGAGGGAATGGAGGTACACCAGGTCCCTTAGGTCTGTGTCAACCCTGACGTTATGTCCCACAACATAGCCAGATCAATTTCAGAAGGCAAATCCGCTATTCAGCCCCTTTTTCAGAAGTCAGCTAGGCCACCACACTGAGCTTCTCCTGCCATCTCTATTCATTAACTCCACATTTCTTTAACAATTATTAACTGTGTTGAGTAAATTGATATTCATGTATTTTCTCTTTAATGCAACCATTTGGATGCAAGGATATTTTAACGGAATCTGAAAAAAAAATTTCTACACATGTAGCTATTGTTATTACCAAACATGTACGAAACAAACATCTCACCTATCCCCAAATATGACACAAGGTGAGAAGGTGAGGTTCTAGACGCACGTGCATGCAAGACTGGTGTAGAAGATGTGTACAGATACCATCTTGCAGAAAGACCACATCCAACCAGGAGTCATGCTTAGCACTTCTATCAGGAAGCCTGTCTATCAGGCAGGGCAGTGTTGGCTGATTCTGAGAATCCACTTGTTGAAGAATGATCTACATCTCAGCTTTTTTGATTTATCTCTTAAAATCATGGTGGTTTTACCTAATACTTATTAGCTTTCAACTAATAGAGTTGTGTGTTTAATAAGGGCCTTGGTTTCTTTTCTTTTTTTTTTTAAGATTTTATTTATTTATTTGACAGAGACACAGCGAGAGAGGGAATACAAGCAGGAGGAGTGGGAGAGGGAGAAGCAGGCTTCCTGCTGCGCAGGGAGCCAGATGCGGGGCTCCATCCCAGGACCCTGGGATTATGACCTGAGCTGAAGGCAGACGCTTGACGACTGAGCCACCCAGGAGCCCCTAGTTTGTTTTCTCTTTGTAAAACTTAAAAATGTCACTGACTCATCCATGATCTTGTTTTATTGAGTCTGTTGGGGAGGAGGAAAAGGGAAGACTGTCCTTTTACACAGGAAATATTTCTATTTCTAAATGTTCCTCAGAATTTTAAAATATACATGTACAATATTTAATAGCATTCTAATTCTTTTTTAACTTTTTGTTTGAAAATAATTTCAAACTTAAGGAAATGTTGTAAAAATAGTATAAAGAACACTTGTGTCTCTTACACAGATTCACCTAACATTAACATTTTGCCCCACTTGCTTTATTGTTGGCTTTCTTCTCTGTCTCTCCCTGTCCCACATCTCCCTGTCTCTGCCTCTCTCCGCCTCCCTCTATGTATATATATGCATATGTGTGTGTATACTGTAATCTGTCTGCATTCCAATTTTGTCTAGTGAGCCAGTAACATCTTTCATAGCATTTCCTCCCGTACTTGATCCAGTCTAGGATTAGGTATTACATTTAGTTGTCATGTGTCTTGTGTTTCCTTTCTTCTGGAACATTTCTGCACTCTTCCTTTGTCTTTTATGACACTGACATTTTGAAATTACAGTCTCTCTCTCTTTTTTAATACTGAGTTCCTCTTTCTGGGTTTGTCTGATGCTCCCTCATGACTAGTTTTAGATGATGCATTCCCAGCCAAAGTACCACAGGGTGATGTCTCCATCTCAGGTTATCACAATATCATTTAAATCTTTTTAAATGGTAATTTGAAGTGACAGGTCTTGCACTACTACATATCAACCAGTTCTTACAATGTTTTTTTTTTCTTAATATACTGGGATTTTTTTCCTATTATAAAATTAATACGACCTTCTTCAAAATAGTCAAGCAATACAAAAAGGATTTCAGCATAAAAAGTGTTGTATTCTAGCCATATGAATGTTATATAGCTAGTGAATGGCTCTGTTCTTCGGTCTGTGAGCCCAGCCTGTCCTCAGCTTCTCAGCCACCAAGATGGACTCATAGTAACTCACCCTCCCTGCTGGGGCTGGGAAGTAGCTTCCAATGGGAGATAAAGGAGATCAGGCCAAGAATATCAATCAGCATCATTAATCAGAAGAAGAGCAATAACTGGTTAATTAAGCAGCTCTCATGTGCTAGGTGCTGTGCTAAACTCTTTACTCCTGTTACGTCACTTGAACCTCAACACAGCCTATGAGATATGTTCCATCTTTGGTTGTCTGAGGTTACACGACTTGGCCAGCACCACATAGGCCAAGGGCAAAGCTGCCATTTTAACTCCAGCTTCTGAAACCCAAGCCCTACTCACACTCCCCTTCACCACAAAGTTAGACTTTGTGGTCTCTGATAGCCCACCCCATCCACCACTTCGTGACTCTTAGCGCAAATAGGAAAAGAAAGGTAGTGGCACCTCAAGTGGGACTGGTGGGAGCTGACAGCCCTGAAGTGGCTAACCCACGATGAACGTCCAGTTGCAATGAGCTCTCAGTGGGTACTGCTCATTGTGACAGCCTGACCTTTTCCAGGGTAGCGATGGATTCAGTCTCCATGGCAGGCTGCCTTGGGAGCAGAGAAGGGCACCAGCATCTTGGGAGAGGAGTCCACAGCTAAAAGATTGGGGTGACACAGAAATGTGACCTGTGGAGCTGATGTGATAGAAGCTGGGTATTTGCAAGGTCAAGGCTTGGGTTCCATCACAGAAGCTTCAGAAGCCAAGTTCTTCATCATATTCCTACTCAGCACATTTGTTCTCTGCAGCAACCTGTTGATGTTTCTCCAAAACACAGTTCAGGGAGCCCAGCCCTGAAAACAAGGTCACACATAAACAGCATTAGATAGAAAGAAAAAAAGAATTATTTGGACATCGATATCCTGTGGTTTGATTGTGAATAACCTTGAGACCATTTCTTTGTTCTTTAACTCACCATAATAAATCAGAACACAGTCTGCTGTTTTGTTTTGTTTTTTTAAACTTCTTTTTAAGAACTGTGACAGGTACACCTGAAATTCATCTGAATTGACACTTTTATCCTTCTGATTACTTAGTGCTATTAAAAAATGGTGTTCTAGAGTTTTGGCTACAACTTGGCTGACTCAGCATGACCAGTAACTATAGAGAGGCGTCAGGATGGGCTCACAGGCATCTGGTTTCAGGTAGTCAGAGCAGAAATCAATTTCAGGATGGATCCTGGAAGTGTTTTGACTTAGAACAGTCGTATTTTGGAACTGGAAGGAACCTCAGTCTGTAATCCAACTCCCTCACTTTTTATCTGTGAAGACTGAAACCTAGAGGTATTGATGGGGATACCATGTAATGCTGTAATGGCCCCTGGAGCCAAACTGAACAGGTCAAGGCCAGTGCCACGACTTACTGTGTGACCCAGCTGTTTAACATCTCTACAGCTCACTTTCCTACCTTGTAAACTAAGATGAAGCTACTACAGAGGATTGCTTATCTAGATTGAATTAATGAATACATACAAAGCCCCTGCAACCATTCCTGGCTCGTAGTAATCATTCAGTGAGTGCCAGTGGTGGTTATAGGATTGTTGTAAAGATGGTTATAACAAGGATTGTTCTAAAAATTTAATGAATACATACAAAGCAGTTGGAACTAGGCATGGCCCAGAGGAATCACTCTGTGAGTGCCAGTGATTCTTATAAATGACTCACATAAGGTCACATGGACAGCTGGTCTTCCCAGGTCAAGAGAACATCTTACCCTTTAAGCTGGCTCCTCCTTAGTAATGAATACATGGCATAGCACCACTGTTTTTTGTGGAAATTGGAAGGGGCACAATTTTCCTGGGCAGGAAAACCACATCAGAAGGAAATGAATTCTCCAGGAAAGCTCACACAACTTGGACTAATTCTACTTTGCCTGTCCTCTGTTACTGGTGTTCTGTCCTTCCAGATAAAACTCTTCCTTTTGCCCAAAAGCCAGTCTACCTGTTAGCTTTCACTGTCCATGCTGGTGCCAGGCAGGTTTCTGGGCTCTCTACATGGTTCTGGGAATCTATCTGGTTTTGAGGCAGAATCTCATTTTTTAAAATTTAATAGTTTTATCATGTTTTACGATTTGATAGAGAAAAACTCCCTCAGTACTCTTTTTTCCCCCAATTTCATTGGATATTCTTATTCATTTTTTGTTTCCTTTTTTTTTGTTTATTTATTTTTGCTTTTGGAAGATACACATTAATACATGTTCAAGGTGTAAAACAATATCCAATGAAGAATCTCCCACCCTGCCAAACTCTTTAATCATCCAGTTCCCCTCCCTGGAAGCAAAACAATATAAGCAGTTTCCTATGTATACTTCTAGAGAGATTCTGTGTAGATAAGCAAATAGTTAAATATAATCTTTTTTCTTCTTTAAAGCATAAAGTTATCCATTTGTTTTTACAAATTAAAAGTAGTGTCATTTTCCTGAACCTGACCCCCCAGAAAACTATTGAAACTTTTATTGAAATGACATTAAACTTACAAATGAATCTGTATAATAATTAAAATTTATTATCCTATTTAGTTTGCCCTTTCTGGGAATATGGCATATATCTCCATGAATTCAGCTCTTCTGTTATATTGCTCAACAAAATTCTGTAGTTTTCCTCAGTTAGATTTTAAATATTTATTCCTGGACATTTTATATTTTCATTGTAATGAGTTATTTCCTGCTTATATTATTTATTACAGAGAACTATCTAGTTTTATATTTTATATTTATTTTAAAATCTGCTAACTTAATCGAATCTCATTACTTCTAATAGTTTTGTCATTAGTTCTCTTGTGCCGTCCTTGTGCACAGGATGAAACCTAATGGACTGTTTTCAAATCCTGTTCTGCCAACTATGGGGAAATTATTAAACTTCTCCATGCTTCAATATCTTCATCTATAAATTGGGATAAAGATACTACCTACTTCATAAAATTGTTGAGGCAAATAAATAGCCTAATTCAAATGATACTGTTAGGACAGTTAGCTATTATTAAAACTATGATAATTTCCCTCTCCCTTTGTGATTATTATATCTCTCTCTTTTTTTAAAGATTTTATTTATTTATTTGAGAGAGCAAGAATGAGAGAGTACATGAGAGGGAGGAGGGTCAGAGGGAGAAGCAGGCTCCTCGCTGAGCAGGGAGCCCGATGCGGGACTCGATCCTGGGACTCCAGGATCATGACCTGAGCCGAAGGCAGTTGCTTAACCAACTGAGCCACCCAGGCGCCCTCTTTTTTTTTTTTTTTTTTGCTTCATACTTATTGCATCAGATTGTCTTCTTTCTTCTCTATTGTTTTACTATTAAATATGATGTTTGGAATTGATTAGAAATAAACGCACTTAACCATACTTAGAATGTAAGCTTTCAGCTGTTAAGCATTTTTTTAGATCCTTACTCACATTATCATGTATTTCCCCTCTGTTCTAGTGGTGTGATATATTTTATTAATAGATATCAAGAAATCAAAATGTTGTGGTTTTGGAATATAGGTGAAGTTCAGTGGGGTGAGGTCTGGAGCTGGACCAAGAAAGAATTCTTGAGACATCTTTGGTGCAAAATGGTGGTTTTAATTAAAGCACAGGGACAGGACCCGAGGGAGGGCAGAAAGAGCTGCGGCACCAGGGTCCTGAGGAGTGGTGATTATGTACGTGGGAGTTGGGGGAAGTAAGGAAAAGGGAGGTTTCAAAAGAACTTTCATATGCTAAAGAGGACCGACCTACAAGATACCTACAAGAAACTGGAGGCCCTTGCCATTGTCAAGTTAAGGTTGTTTTCCCCTCTTGCAAGGTATTAACATTAAGATAGTTGGGAGATCCCTAGAAGACCGTCACACATGTCCCACCCAGGAGTGGGGTGGGGAAGGTTGCAGGGTGTCAGCTTATGCTTTGTCTTCAGCAAGCCTTCTGCTTCCTCAACAGAAACATCTTTATAAATGATTAACTATTTGATCATGGTGTATTATTCTTTCAATATCCAACTGAATTTTATCTGGTAGAATTTAATTTAAAACTTAGAATTCTATGCTCACAAATTGAATTCTTCTGTAGGTGCCTTTGTGTGTGTGTGTGTGTGTGTGTGTGTGTTTTACCGGTTTTGCTGGCCTTAGAAAATAAATTTGAGGGGGTGCCTGGCTGGCTCAGTTAGTAGAGCATCCAACTCTTGATCTTGGGGTTGTGAGTTCAAGCCCCATGTTGGGTGTAGAGATTATTATTTTTTGTTGTTGTAATTTAATTTAGTTTTATTATGTTATGTTAGTCACCATACAGTACATCATTAGTTTTTGATGTAGTGTTCCGTGATTCATTGTTTTCAAATGACATCCAGTGCTCCATGCAATATATGCGCTCCTTAATACCCATCACTGGGCTAACTCATGCCCCCCACCCCCCACCCCTCTAAAACCCTCAGTTTGTTATTTAAAAAGAAATTCTTTAAAAATAAGAAAAGAAATTAGCCAAATTTCCCTTTTTCTGTGCTTCAGTTTGAGAATTATTTGTTCCTTGGTCATTTGGTATTTATCTTAACAAACTAAAAGAATTCAGTCAACCTCACTTTAGAATCTTTATGCTATTACCACCAACTTTAATTCTCTCTCTGGTGTACAACCAACTCTTCATAGATACATTTCCAATTTTCAGTTGATATGTGAATTTTATTTTTGCTACAAATGAGTTTAAAGTCCAGGACAGTGATGTCTATCAGGCAGAATGCTGAGCCACGCAGCTTGTGCAGCAGAGAGTAGATGCGGGCACAGGCTCTGTTAGAGAGAATGGAATGTAGAATGACCATCCAGCTCCAAAGAAAGGTCACAAGTTCACTGGAATATGTGAGAGCTTTGCCTCCTGAGTGAAAAGGCAGTTATATACAATAGTACACATGGGTCAGAGGGTAGAATCTGAGACCTGACAGCCTGCAGCCTTTTCTGAGTTTCACCAGTTACTACCTATGTGACTTTGAGTAAGTCACATTCCTGTCCTATGCCTCAGTTTCCCCATCTATAAAATGGGGATAATTTGTAGTACCTACTTCATAAGGTGAAAATTAAATGAGCTGATTTACAGAAAGGGTTTAATACAGTGCCTGGTGCATAGTAAGCATGATGTAACTGTTAACCATCATTATGACTGTTCTTCAGACAGTGACAGAGACATGAAGGGTGCAGTAAGAGTGGATGCTATCATAGTGACTGGGAGACATTATTGTCCTGTAGAAGTGGCTGTATCATAGTTTTTGCTAACTCTGGGGTTGTTCTAAGTTTTTAATTGCTTCAAATATGCTACCAAAAATTCTAGAATTCAAAAGTCTGCTGGAAAGACAAAAAAGCTCAGAACCTTGACTGTGGACTGGCCACAAGACTCTATGGAATGTGCCTGAGGTGCACTTTGGCTATATCCCCAAGTTCATGTGTGCACCATGGCAGAGAGGGCAGGTCTGGGCTTCTGCTTGCCAAGCCACAGTTTCGATGAACAGGAGGTAGGAAGAGCCTCCTGTAGGGAGTTAATAGTGATTTAGTATATGATAAGGTTGCCATTACAAATTAGCAAGAAAAGGGAAAATTATCCAATAATTGGCTATTTGGGAAAAAATTTTAGCATACAAAAATATAGTTTAGAAATTCCACATTAATTATAGTTAAATATTAACATATAAGTAAGTCTAAGGTCCCACAAATTCTTACCTCTCTAGTCATAAAAGCAATGCAATAAATTTTGTAAATGCAATATCCATAAATATTGAAGATGTGTTTTTCAAAAACCAACGAAACACTTGAAACTTACGTAGCAAACAGGGAAAATAACTGCAGCATAGATGACAGGTGAAAAACTGGTGTCCTTACTATATAAAAAGGTATTTCAAATCAATTAGATAAAGATAAATGCCTGGAAATAATAAGATGTAAGGACACCAATAAATAATTCATAAAATGGCCATGAACAGTTGGAAAAACTTTTCTCTCAGGAAAAATAAATGACCACTGAAAATTATAGACTATTTTTCTTCTTTCACATCAATGTTAATTTTTTTTTTTAAAGATTTTATTTATTTATTTGAGAGAGAGAGAATGAGAGAGAGCACATGAGAGGGGGGAGGGTCAGAGGGAGAAGCAGACTCCCTGCCGAGCAGGGAGCCCGATGCGGGACTCGATCCAGGGACTCCAGGATCATGGCCTGAGCCGAAGGCTGTCGCTTAACCAACTGAGCCACCCAGGCGCCCTCACATCAATGTTAATTTAAAAAAAATAATATATAGCATCATTAAGAAAGATGAAGTATGTGCTCTCAAGCCCTGCTTGGGGAGGGTATATTGGTTTAACTTTTCTGGAGGCCAATTTGACAAAGAGTCAAATGCATTGACTCCCATGTTCACTTCTAGGAATATGTCCACAGGAAATAGTCAAAGATGTGAGAAAAGATATATATGCAAGAATATTATCACATTATTTGGAATGGCCAAAAAACTATGATTCTCCAGAAAAAAGAGAAAACATTTAAATGTCCTATAATAAGAAAATGATCAAATCAATTGTGTTAAATTCAGTCAATGGGATTTTATGCCACATTTTATAAATAACATTTTAAAATCTTACCTTGTGACATGGGAAGACATTTATGATCAAACATTAAGTGAAAAGGGGCAAAAATAAAAATTATATGTACAGCATGATCTTATTTTTGTAAAAAATAAATAGGTATGTATAATTCCAGCACTATGGCTCAGAACTGTTAGTCACTGATTGTTACAATCTTAAAATATCTCCATACCCTCAGATCAATAGAGACCACCCATCTTCCTGTACCAATCATTCCCCAGGAACACATACACATTATGCACAATTTAGCAGCTAACAAGTTATAGATCCCACCCCAGCTATTAGGCCTGCCTCCGTTCTGATGGAGGTTCTGATAAACCAGTTGTTGGATCCTCTTAATATCACCCTTGACTTGGTCCCTTATTATGGAAGGGGATTTTGGGGTGGGGGAGATACAGAGATTCACTTAATAAATAAGCAACAAAATGCCCTTACTATTAGCCAAACTCACGCTGGATCTTAGAAAATTTTAGTCATTTTTTTTTTTCAGGTTCTATCATTGTATTCCAAGCTATGTAAAGATCACAGTGTGAGCTCTTTTAAGATTTGCATTGCTAGCTTGGTCAGCTAGTCCTTCCCCACCAGCCGCCACAGGCATGAAGCCACTGTCCTTATCCCTGAGGCTCAGCGCCTCAGGGTGCTGTAGCACTTCCCAGAACTTTTTTTGTCGCCTGGCCTCGCAGCTTTTTGGATTTTTTATCCCCTTTGCTTGCTCCTCAGGAACTTGCCTTCTCATTTATACAGCCTGTGAGTTGGGTTACCACTCATTTTCAGTCATATCCATTTTGAGTCCAGAAGGGAGGGCAGGAGACAGTTCAGATTTTGAAGAGTAAGATGGAAAGGGCAGAGGTTCACAAATGCTCATTCTGAAGCAACCAGATCCTCAGGCTTCCAGGCTTCAGCTTCTGCTAGTATTTCTCCATACTCTCTAATTACTTTACACAGGCAGGTCGAGGAACAGAGGCTCCAGGAAGAACGTAGGTGGGCAGGAAGCCCGTGGTGCCACATAAGTCAAGTACATACAACAGGTCAACATCTTAACAGTGATTATCTTTAAGGGTATGTTCTTTTTATCTGTATTTTTGTAATTTTTTTTTTTTTAAAGATTATATTTATTTATTTGAGAGAGAGAGAATGAGAGAGAGCACATGAGAGGGGGGAGGGTCAGAGGGAGAAGCAGACTCCCTGCCGAGCAGGGAGCCCGATGCGGGACTCGATCCCGGGACTCCAGGATCATGACCTGAGCTGAAGGCAGTCGCCTAACCAACTGAGCCACCCAGGCGCCCACATCATTAGTTTTTGATGTAGTGATCCACGATTCATTGTTTTCGTATAACACCCAGTGCTCCATGCAGTACATGCTCTCCTTAATACCCATCACCAGGCTAACCCATCCCCCCACCCCCTCCCCTCTAAAACCCTCAGTTTGTTTCTTGGTGTCCGTAGTCTCTCATAGTTCATCTCTCCCTCCGATTCCCCCCCTTCATTTTTCCCTTCCTTCTCCTAATGTCCTCCATTCTATTCCTTATGTTCCACAAATAAGTGAAACCATATAATAATTGACTTTCTCTGCTTGACTTATTTCACTTAGCATAATCTCCTCCAGTCCCATCCATGTTGATGCAAAAGTTGGGTATTCATCCTTTCTGATGGCTGAGTAATATTCCATTATATATACGTTTTTGTTTTATTTTAGTTATTTATTTGACAGAGAGCACAAGCAGGGGGGAGCAGCAAGCAGAGGGAGAGGGAGAAGCAGGCTTCCTGCTGAGCAGGGAGCCTGATGCAGGTCTTGATCCCAGGACCCTGGGATCATAACCTGAGCCAAAGGCAGACACTTAACCAACTGAGCCACCCAGGCACCCCTTGTTTTTGTTTTTAAGCTCCCAAGGTGATTCTAATGTATAGCCAGTATTGAGATCCAGGGATGTAATCACCCTTTCAGTTTACAAAATAGATAGCTGAACCCAAAGTGGTTCACAGTAACACACTTGGCTAATATGCTCATGTGCAGAGGATTCTTTATGAGATTCAGATTTAACTGAGAAGTCAAATCTCTTAGTTACTGAGAAGTAATTTCTTTTGTCACTCTTTTAGACCCCACAATATTACATGCTCAAAGTTCTGATAAATATGGTTTAAACCAGCCTTACTTTAACCCTATATCCATAATATATGACAGTTGATGGAAGCTGTTCATTTACTTCAACTCTACTTAAAATCCTAGTGATAAGCCTTATAAAATTGTTTAAAGGAGCAGAAGACACCTTCATCCACCACTTTTCCTAATTCTCTTCCTAAAAATTATGAAAAATGAGACTTCATTTATCTACTCTTGTTGATTTGTCAGTTGGAAAAGAATATGCCAATTAAGTCAATAAACATATTTATCAATTATCTACAATATATCCAACACTACTCTAGCTTCTACTATCTAATGTTAGAGATTTTTTTTCCTGTAATAAAGACAAAGCCATACTGCCAAAATTCTAGTGCAATCATATAAAGAGTGATTATTCGTTAGGTTTGGTTTTATTCTTTGCCTTTTATAAAGCAATTATCATATGGTTTCACTCATATGTGGAATATAAGAAACAGCACAGAGGATCATAGGGTAAGGAAGGAAAAACCGAATGGGGAGAAGAACCATGACTCTTAACTATAGGAAACAAACTGGCGGTTTCTGGAGGGGCAGTGGGTATGGGGATAGGGTAATTTGGTGATGGGCATTAAGGAGGGCATGTGATGGGATGAGCACTGGGTGTTATATGCAACTGATAAATTATTGAACACTACATCTGAAACTAAGTATGTACTATATGTTGGCTACTTGAATTTAAATAAAAATAAAAATAGTTACCAAAAAAAAAAGGCAACGAAACCATGGCAGGAAGTCTGCCACAGTTCCATTTCAATTTCTTCAGGCATCTTTAGAAACACATGAGACAGCTATTCAGGAACTTACTGTCAATCTGTGACTGTGGACAGAGAGCAAATATGGACATTTTCGGGGTCAGAGCAATTTTAGAGAAATAAGTAAGCAAGAAAAGTAAGTAAAGGAAAGTAAGAGATCAATGTCCAATCCGGGAATGGATTACTGATAAAGAGGGAGAAAGCAGAGTCAAGACAACAAGAACATCCATGGAAGGCCAACTAGCAGAAAGTGTCTGCAACAGGGCTTCAGGAGCAATGCAAAGCTAAGGGACTGCAGGGTGATAGACTTGTTTCCTCTTTGACAATGGCCCAGCCATTCATACTATGTTTGTTTTTTTAAACTGTTTTCAGTGGATCAAGGCACTAGGAACATTTTTGTAAGTGGCCACAGTAGAGGGCTACTCAGAGGAAGCCTTTTGGAGGACCCAAGGAAGACCTCCTTCTCCAAATCCCTTCCAGCCCAATAGTCATTATTCTTCAATAATAGGTTATTTGTTACTTGCTTCTCCACAGATGTGAGAAAGACACATAGAACACCAGTCATGAAAGGAACCTTAGAGGTCAGCCTTCTACTCAATACAGGTATCTAATCAACAGCATTCCAAGCTATGTTTGGTCAGAACCCACTTAAACATGGGCAGTGATGAGAAGCACACTAGCTCACAAGATAATCTCTTCTAGTTCTGAATAGCTCTGGTCATTCAAAGTCTTAATTAGTTCAATTGCTGCCCATTAGGACTAGTTCTCCCTGTGCATCTACAGAAAACAAGTCTAAACCCTCTTCCAGTTTTTCCAGTATTTGAAAATAGTTGTCATGTCTTCTCCTAGCTAACAAACTCTGCCTCCTCACCTGTTCCTCACCTTCCAGAGTCCCCAGTTAAAATGGCAAATACTTGATGTGGAAACCTGTCATTTCTGGGACGTGGAAGAGGTAGTTGGAGTGATATATTTGATCCAGAAGAGAGTTAGGGAGATTGGAGGAAGGGTGGTTGAAATGACAGCACTTGGCTTACTTTGCAATTTCCAAAGACCAACTAGGCTAGTACAGTCCTTCACAAAATTCATTTAAAATTTATACCTGCCTAATTGCCAAAGAACTTATCGACACAATATTTTAACATCAAGGAGATTTCCACAAGACTCCAATGGATGAGAAAACCCATTGAACATGTATGCTAAATCACTCAATCAATCCATTCATTGTACATATCCTCAACGCCCTATGCATTGAAGATTGAGATCTCACTTTTTAAGAATTGGTATTATTAAAATGAAGTTCATTCTATGAAAATACATTCTAGAGAGGCATCATTACTGAAGCTCAACACAGATATGCTTCTTAAAATAGCAAATTCCATTTCCCAGCGCCCCCACACCCTACCCCACCACCACCCCAGGTCCAGTAGAGATGCCAACTGTGGAATGGCATTCACAGGTCAGAAGAAGCACCCCGAGGGACACAGTGATGCTGAGATTCAAAGAAACACAACATGTGTCGCATCACAAATCCAGTTATTAAGAAAGGTCTGATTGTGGCCAGATAATTACCCTTGAGATAATGTTGTTGCAAGACTTCCGCCCCAGAGAATGAAATCCCCTTTTCCACCCCCAGGGCATGAAAGTTCCTTTGAGTACTTGTTCTCAACTTGTTCAGCTGGTATATGCAGAACGCTTAGAGCTATTTTCTCTTTAAAATGTTAGAAAGAGGGGCGCCTGGGTGGCTCAGTCGTTAAGCGTCTGCCTTCGGCTCAGGTCATGATCCCAGGGTCTGGGATCAAGTCCCACATCGGGCTCCCTGCTCGGCGGGGAGCCTGCTTCTCCCTCTCCCACTCCTCCTGCTTGTGTTCCCTCTCTCGCTATGTCTCTGTCTGTCAAAAAAATAAATTAAAAAAAAATTTTTTAAAATGTTAGAAAGAGACTCTTTTTCCTCCTCACATATGACTGGCACTTTATAAAAAACTCTTAAAGCCTCAGCCAATATACCCTGAGGGACTGGAGGAGAAAACAGGAGAAATAGCAAAATGTTTCAGCTCACAAGATCTCTGTAGCCTGCTCAGCAATGCAAAGGGTCTCATTGAGGACATAGAAGACAGAGAGCCCTATCTATGTCAAAGAAGTAATATTCATAATAATTGGCATGGATTGAATACTTACTCTGTGCAGGCATTGCCCGAAGCACCTTGCATGGATTAACTCATTTAGCTCTCAGAACAGCCCTAGAAGGTAGTTGCTATTCTTATCCCATTTGACAAGTGAAGAATAGGAATAGAGAAGTTAAGCAACTCCCCTAAAGTCACACAGGTTGCAGGTAAGTGGCAATGCCAAGATTCAAACTCTGGAGTTTGGGTCTGTGCTCTTAGTATTTTTCTACAGTGCCTCCAAGTATATATGCAATGTGTCACATGATATATATGATGAGTCATATGAAACTACTTTTGTTTCAATGCCAGCCAGCTGTATCAATGATCTTAACTTGTTTCTGCACTGCCAGAGACTTCCAGACCAGCTTTTAATTCTCTCCAGCAGAACTGGTACCATCCTGGTTCAGGGACCAGGTCAAGGCCCACACGGACTCTTCATCACCAGTGGGTGGCAATGTTGTCACATGGAGCCATCAGGGTACAGCGTAGGCTTGGCATCCTCCCTAAAAGTGGAAAGGCCTCCCCACCCTATATAGGTCATTCTACACAACCCCTGAAATGGACTTTCTCTACTGTCCCTGGAACACCCAGGATAATCCTGCAGGAGGAGAGAGGGATGCCCAGAGAACTATTCATTTAAGTGATTCTTCCTCTGTCCTGCCATATCCCTGGTGTATCTCAGTTGTCATTTACACACTGTCTTCCCACTAGGACATGTCTTTCTTAAAGACAGAGACTCTGCAATATTGTCCCCACAATTTCACTAGCCTAGGGTAGATGTCAGGTAAATGGATAAATCATTAAACTTCAGCTCTTCACAGGCAATCAATTCCACTGTAACGAACAGTCTAAGGAAGAGCTACAAAATCCCCTGTTGTTAGCCAAAATGAACCTGACCCGGACTTCATGGTGATTCTAGGGTGGGTTCAGCCACCCAAGGATCCTCAGAATAGAATGAACTAAAGAAAGCCTCTCAAGACCATTCCCGTCTGGACTCTTGAAACTGCAATACCCAGTCTATCCTTACATTGATCTGACTCTTCCACAAAATGGTCACAGCTTAAGCAGAACAAGTGTCAAGCCGACCTCTGGGTAGATTTCAACACAATAGGCCAGTAATTGATGCAGACAATGGCTTTCCCAAGCAGCTCCGCAATAATAACTCAAGGGCAGAATTACTCTGTGAAGCTTCTAGAAAAGAGGCCTACATTTGTATAAAATCTGAGAAATTCTGAGGCAGGTCCTCGAATCCCAAACATTTCTAGAAGCCTGTCATATGTCTGAAATCCCACTATTAAAGAGCTAGGCACTTGGAATTAGGTGGATAATTTATGGCACGTGCAGAAACCTTTTAGGGTTTTTAACCATGAAAAATGAGGGAAATAGATGATTGCAAGAATGTCTATCCTTCCAATTTTTAGGTAAAACTTAAAAACTTAATATATGTACCTGTTTGTTTAATCTAGGGAATTTACAAAGGTCAGAATTAGAAAAATACACATATTTTTTTTTTTGTTTTTTAGAACTTTGTCAAATATCCAGGACTTGTTTTCTCAGTTACAGACACACTAGGCTCTGTTTACCCTTTTAGTAGTAGCACATTAATGTAAAGCTTATAAGACACTTTCCTCAGCATTTAAGAAAAAAACTTGGTTTACTTTGATGATTTTTAGAAATATAAACTCATTATAGAAAATTTGGAAAATATAGTATAGAAAGCTCTAAAGAACATCTAAGAGATGATCTTTGTTGACTTTTTGATGCATGTTCTTCCAGTCTTACATATTTCATATTTATACATATACATAGATAACATTTTAGAAAACATAATTTACATCTACTCACATGCTTCTTTCTTCCTACTTCTTTGTCTCTTTTCCATTTTATCTACTTTTAGCCTCTCTAACTGTGTGAAAGTAAAACAGATAGACTTATGTATGGGTGCATAAAGAGAAATTCCAGAATTCACACAGAGGGGGAGAGGCTAGAGCCATTGAAAACATGCTCCAGATGATAGTTAGATAATACTAGATAGAAAAATAGATAGATGATAGATATATACAGAGATAGATAAGAAAAGAAGGAAGGAGAGAAGGAAGACTTCATGTATTGTTTGTTTATTTAGATATAGATCTTCTGCACATAAATGGTTTCGTGACCTTTGGTAGAAAAAATTTTTCTTGCTTCTGTTTTAGATTCTTTAAAGACCATCATTCATCCTTCTCTTTGTACATGTAATTTCTTCATCACACTTTCTCATTTCCACAGAAATTCTTTGTATAGTCTTAAGTTTATACCTAATTATTTGCATTGACTTCAACTTAAATTGGCTGTTTCTACACATGCTCTGTGGAAACCCCTTCGTTTCCTATTTCTTAATGGCTCCGTTGTTTAGTATGATAGTTCAGGGCTAGAAGGTACTCTAGAAGGAAGTAAATTCTGTTCTGCCTCTCACATCTTCCTGTCCCCTTACTGCCTCACACATCTTCCTGTCCCTTTATGCTATGCCTCATGCTGTGTGAATTCCTCCCATAATACACTTCCTTAGTGGCCATCTACCTAAGATTGGCCATCTTCAATGTCAGGAAACTCACTACCTCTTAAGTGACCCGGAATATTTTTGCATTGCTTTAACACTTAAAATACCCTTTTCTCTGTCACTCTCACTCAGTGCTATTTCTAATTGCTGGAGTTCCACAAAACAATTAAACCATCAAATTATTTGTTTAAAAAGTTCTTTGAAAAACAATTCTATTTACATCAGCATCAAAAAAAAATATTTAGGAATAAATTTAGCCAAGGAGGCTAAAGACTTATACACTGAAAACTACAAAATATTGCTGAAAGAAATTAAAGAAGACACTGATAAATAGGAAGACATCCTTGTTTCATGGATTAGAAGATAATATTGAGATGTCAGTGCTACCCAAAGAGATCTACAGATTCAATGTAATCTCTATATAAATTCCAATGATACTAGATAAAAAAATGGATAAGGAAAGAAGAAAGAAGAGAAGGAAAAATTTATGTATTGTTTACGTAGATCTTCTGCATATAAATGGTTTTGTAACCTTCTGTCAAAAAAATTTTTGTTTTTGTGAAATAGAAAAATCCATCCTAAAATCCATATGGAATCTCAAGGAGCCCCAAATAGCCAAAACAATCTTACAAAAGAAAAACAAAGTTGGAGTTCTCAACACTTACAGATTTCAAAATATACTACAAACCTGTGGTAATCAAAACTCTATAGTACTGGCATAAAGATAGACATATAGATCCATGGAACAGAACTGTGAGTCTAGAAATAATCCCATGCATTTAAGTCAACTGATTTTCAACAAGGGTGTTATGACCATCCAATGAGAAAGGATAGTGCTGGAACAATTGATAGCCATGTACAAAAGAATAAAAATCAGACCCTTACCTTAACACCATATATAATAATTAACTCAAGATGGATCAAGGATCTAAACATAAGACCTAAAACTATAAACTCCTAGAAGAAAACATAGGAGAAAAGCTTTGTGACATTAAATTTGACAATGATTTCTTGGATATGATGACAAAAGGGCAGACAACAAAAGAAAAAATAGGCAAATTGAGCTACATCAAAGTTAAAAGGTTTTGTGCATCAAAGGACATGATCAGCAGAATGAAAAGGCAACCCACAGAATGGGAGAAAATATATGTAAATCATATATCTGATAAGGGGTTAATATCCAGAGTATATAAAGAATTTCTATAACTTAATACCAGAAATTAAACAACCTGATTAAAAATGGATAAAAGACTTAAGGAGACATTTCTCCAAAGAAGATATACTAATAGCCAATAAATACATGAAAAGATACTCAACATGACTAATCATTGGGCCATGCAAATCAATACCATGAGATATCACTTTACACCTATTAACTCCCTATTATTAAAACAAACAAACACATAAAACAATAACAGGAAATACCAGTTGTCTGTAAGGACATGGGAATATTGGAACCCTTGTATGCTGTTGGCAGGAATATAAAATGGTGCAGCCACTGTGGGAAACACTTTGGTGGTTCTTAAAAAATTAAAAATAGAATTACCACATAATCCAGCAATTCCACTTTTAAGTTTATACCCAAAAGAATTGAAAGCAGGGTCTCAAAGAGGTGATGTTTGTGATAGCATTATTCAAAATTGCCAAAAGGTGGAAACAGCCCCAAGTATCTATCGATGGATGAACAGATAAACCACATGTAGTCTAAACATACAATAGAATATTATTCAACCTTGGAAAAGAAGGAAATTGTGACACATGCTACAACATGGATGAACCTTAGGACATTATGCTGAGTAAAATAAGCCAGTTGCAAAAACACAAACACTGTTAATTCCACTTAAATGATTCCTTAGAGTAATCAAATTCATAGAGACTGAAAGTGGCATGGTGGTTTCCAGGGGCTGTAGGAGGGATTAATGGAGAGTTACTATTTAATGGATACAGAGTTTGAGTTCTGGAAGATGAAAAGAGTTCTGAAAATGATTGATGGTGATGGTTGCTCAACAATGTGAATGTTGAGTGTACACTACGAATGTACATAATGCCCCTGAACTATATATTTAAAAAGGGTTGAAATGATAAATTTTGTGTTATATATATTTCACCACAATTTTTTAATTAAAAAAAAAGATCTTCAAATATCTGAAGGCTGCTGCTATCATGGTCCCATAGAATAATCTCTCTAGAGTAAACACAAAGACATAGACATAGGTGGTTGTCATAATCATCATCATCATCATCTCCATTTTATTATTATTATTTTAAAGATTTTATTTATTTGAAAGAGAGAGCATGAGTGAGGGAGAAGGGCAGAAGGAGAGCAGAAGCAGACTCCCCACTGAGCAGGGAACCCAATGCGGGGCTCAATCTTAGGACCCTGGGATCATGACCTGAGCTGAAGGCAGACACTTAACCAACTGAGCCACCCGGGCACCCCTCATAATTTCCACTGTAGGAACAAGGAAACAGGTGTAGAGAGGGTAATTTTCAAATTCACAGAGCTAGTTAGTATAAACCAGGACTTGAACCCAAGTTGTGTGGCTCCAGAGTCCTCACACTTACCACGGAAGGGGCATTTGATGTTGATATCTCTCACCTCCTACTTCCAACCCCCAGGCAAATGTGCAGGTGAGCCTGCTTTAAAAACACCCCCAACAACAACAATTTACTGTGGATAAATTAGGGAACAGCTACTCAACTTTACAAAGGAGCTTGTTGTCATAAGTGAACCATTTTCAATAACAAGCTCCTCCTGGGACAGGTCAACTAGTTAAAAAGTCACTAATGACTTCCAAGAAGTACTGGAGCAGAGAAACCCAGCCAACAGGTTAGGATCACTGCCAATTAAAGATTAGAACGGTAAAGTATTTCTGGTGTAATGTCCACATTCATAGAAAAACAGTTTTAAAAACTTTTCTTGCACACACATATTTTCCCTGAATAATGGCTATGTGTGGGAGAAATTGTAAAAGCAGAGGGGCTCTGCACAGCGCCTCACTAGGGGTCTCCACATGAGCAGAGTTTGCCTCCCAGCCCTTCAGTGCTCCCCTGGCATCACTTGACCCAAAGTTCTGTTCTCACCTTTGGTAGTACTATTAGTTGGTTCAGTCGTGCACAAAGGTATAATACAGGTGGCTACCAAATTCCAAGGAGTTGCATATAGGTCTGTTCCTTCTGGAAACAGCATGTCATGAAACCCCAACTGCTTTTGTGAAGGGACTACATACAGAGATGAGGCAGGGTGGAGAGAATGGTGTTTGTTACCAAAGGGAACCCAGTAAAAGCTGGTTCTGGGAAGGAGGAAACTCCTGGTGGAAGAGAAGCAGCCACTGTTAGACACTACACCAGGAGAAGGCAGAAAGAAATTCCCTACCTCTCTCTCTTCTCCCCACCAGTTTCTTGCCAGTGTCTCCTTTGGGCAAACCAGAGAGCGAGGGGGCCTGGGTGATACAGTCAGCAAGTGTCAGCCCTCAAACCAGAGAGCGAGTGGGCCTGGATGATACAGTAAGCAAGTGTCAGCCCTCAGGGTGCACAGCAGGAGGGGATGGGGTGGAGAATACATCAGGAGAACAGAAAATAAAGAATGCAATATCTGTATCAGAGTTGGGTAAACTGAGTCATTGAAAGGAAAAGTTTAACATGTTTCAGATCAAAGAGGGAAACCTAGAACCAACACAAGGGTCCCATTTTCCTCTCTGGTCTCACTGATTTTGAATACCTTGAAGGCCTACAGAGAATCATAAAATCTCGGAGGACATCTAATCCCTCAGACTCCTTCCCAATATATGGTGATGTTACAACATGGCCCACAGGGGTCCACCTTTCTTCAGAAGCATTGAGGGTGCTTGTGAGGAGTATGACTCAGCCTCCTGCCTGGATTCATCAGAGACGTTTTCATGAATCACTTGTATGGGAGATGTTGTGGGTGTTATTCTTTCAGTGAATTTGGTACACACACTAAGTGTATCTCTGTTTGATTCATGAAGGTGACTCATCTGAGGAAGTCAACCTGACCATGGTTTATCAGGCAGCTTCTAACGGAGATGTCAATGCTCTGACTTCAGTAATTCGGGAAGACCCTTCCATCCTAGAATGCTGTGACAGTGAAGGTGAGCTATTTATGCATTTTTAATTCTGCAGAATGTTCTGTCCTATTCTTTTAGAGATGGCCTTCAGAGGTGAGCAATGTTAATGAAATTATATATGACAGACCATTTTGATACTGGAGGGACAAGGAGTATCCTGCCTCTGTGGCTGAAAGTCCTTTAGTAATTCTTTACATGATAGTCTTGGACACAAATTTTCCAATTCTTTTATATCACCTTGTATAATGAAGCTAGTTGGTTTGGGTTTACTTTCAACTTCTTTGTATGAATAACTAAAGTAGATAGGCCAAGTAGTTAAAAAAGGAGTATGGAAAGACGGCTATTTTTGGTAGCATTGGACGTTGGGAAAGTGTGACTATTTTTTTTTTTTTTTTTTTTTTTTTTTTTTTTTTTTTTTTTTTTTTTTAAAGATTTTATTTATTTATTTGAGACAGAGAGAATGAGAGAGACAGAGAGCACATGAGAGGGGGGAGGGTCCGAGGGAGAAGCAGGCTCCCCGCCGAGCAGGGAGCCCGATGCGGGACTCGATCCAGGGACTCCAGGATCATGACCTGAGCCGAAGGCAGTCGCTTAACCAACTGAGCCACCCAGGCGCCCGGAAAGTGTGACTATTAAAGCCAGAAAGCAAAGATTTGCTTCTCAGAAGATGGAGTAGATGTACTTTTTTTATTCCTACTGCTAAATATAACTAAAAATTTTGGATGTTGTGTATAATATAAACATAAGAACACTCTGGAAAGTGGAAAGAAAATGACAGACTAGCTAGGACCATGGGACCCAAAGAATGACATGGTGATAACTTTCCTTGGTTCTCTTTCCAAGTATATCCCATACTTGGAGTTGAAAAAATCCAACAGCCCAGAAAGGCTAATAGTCACAAACAAACACACACACACACACACAAGCCTGCTCTCTAGCCAAAGAACCAGGAAAGGGACATAGCAAGGCAGAGAACTTTTAGACAATAATGAGTCTACTCCAACCAAACATCACACAAATACACAAGCAAACAAGCAAACTAAAACTTGCTGCCCTAGCCCCATCATTCCAGCAAAGACCAAGTAGAAATCTTGGACCTCCACCCCAACTACTCAGCCTCCCTCCCCCTACCTGTTGGGGTGGTGTCAGAGGAAGCCTTTTTGAGAATTAGTATTTTTACCACCACCTAATAATGAAGAGTCTTCTCCCTCAGATGTCAATGGTAGCTAAGTAGGGAACCTGGACTTCTGATCTGACCTGGCAATGATGAGGTGGCACACATACACCCCTACTTCCCCTTTGGAGCAGTGTCAGAGAAAGCCAACTAAAATAGAGGGTTTAAGTAAGATTAGGTAACTCAATACAATACCCCAAATGTCCAGGTTTCAATAGAAAATTGTTTGTCATATCAAGAAACAGGAAGACCTCAAACTGAATGAAAAAAGACAATCAATAGATACCAACAGTGAGATAACAGATGTTAGAATTATCTGACAGATTTTGAAGAGGCCATGAAAAAAGAAATGCTTCAATGAGCAATTACAAACTTGCTCAAAACAAAAGAAAAAATAGGAAGCCTCAACAAAGAAATAACAGACATAAAGAAGAACGAAATGGAAAATTTTAAAACTAAAAAATACAATAATCACAATTCAAAAATTCAGTAGATAAGCTCAGCAGCAGAATGAGGAAGCAGAGGAAAGGATCAATGAACTTGAAAATAGAACGACAGAAATGAGCCAATCTGAACAACCGAGAGAAAATAGGCTTCTAAAAAAAAGAGCATCAGGGACCTACGGGACTATAACAAAAGTTCTATCATTGTTTTTTCCATCCTAGTACTTGTGGGAAATCATTAATGATTTTTAACCAGTGTACCTGTCCAAGAAGAGCTTGGGAGTTCCTTATCATGGCAGCAAAATGTTTTGTAAAGTGAATAGTTGCCCCTAATTATCCATAGTAGTTTTATTTGTTTGCTTGCTTGTTTGTTTGTTTTTAAATCAGACTTACATGTACATCTGCTTTGGGGCTAGAAATGGAAAATGAGGAGAGACAAATGTTAAATACCACTTGTGTAATAATGCAAGATCCAGACTCTTTGGGTTCAATCCTAGCTTCTACTGCCTTTGAGAGGAAATGAACATACGACATCTTAAAATTTGTGGGGCACAGCTAAAGCAGTACTGAGGGAAAGCACTAAATACATTTATTAGAAAAGAGGAAAGGTATTAGTCAATAATCTAAGTTCTTACCCCAAGAACCTAGAGAAAGAAAAACAAAATAAACCCAAGGAAAGAAATAATAAAGAAAGAATAGAAATCAATGGATTTGAAAACAGAAAACAAAAAGAAAATCAATGAAGCAAGGAACTGATTCTTTGTGAAAAAAATCAATAAAACTGACAAAATTCTAACAATACTGACAGAAAATGAAAGAAGTCACAAACTACCACTATCAGGAGTGAAACCAAAGATATCACTACAGACCTTGTGGACATCTAACCAATAAAAAGGAACTACAACAAAAAAACTCTACACACATAAATTTGACTATTTAGATGAAATAGATCATTTCCTCAAAAAAGATAAATTGCAATTCATCCAATAGGAAATAGACTATTTGAATTCCCCTATAACTATTAAGGAAAGTATATTCATAATTTTTAAATTCCCAGAAAAATAAATTTTCAGGCCTACATAGTTTCTCTGGAATCTTCTACAAACTTTTAAATAATAATTAACATCAATTCTAAATAACCTCTTCCAGAATGAGAAGGAAACTCTTCTCAGTTACACTTATGAAGCTAATATTACCCTGATATTGAAAACAGATGATATAAAGTATGATATAAAAAAAGAACCTAAAGACCAATACTCCTCATGAATGTAAGATAGAGAAAACCTTAGCAAAATATTAGCAAATATAAGTCAGCAATTTATAACTAGAATTACATACCATCACCAGTTGGGATTTGTTGTAGGAATGTGTGATTCAGTATTTCAAAATCAATCAGTGTAATCCATCATATTAACCAGCTAAAGAAGAAAAATCACATGATCATATCAATGAATGCAGAAAAGCATGTGAAAAAATTTTATACACATTGGTGATTAAAAACTCAAAAAAATAGGAATAGAGGGGCACATCCTCAATTTGATCTATAAAAAAAGAAAGAAAAACCCTAGAACTAACATTTTACTTAATGGTAAAAAAGACTGAATGCTTTGCCCCTAAGATCAGGAACAAAGCAAAGATGTTCACTCTTTTTTTTTTTAATTAACATAATGTATTATTTGTTTCAGGGGTACAGGTCTGTGATTCAACGGTCTTGCACAATTCACAGCACTCACCACAGCACATACCCTCCCCAATGTCCATCACCCAGCCACCCCATCCCTCCCACCCCTCTCCCCTCCAGCAACCCTCAGTTTGTTTCCTGAGATTAAGATCTCTTATGGTTTGTCTCCCCCTCTGGTTTCATCTTGTTTCATTTCTCCCTCCCTTCCCCTATGATCCTCTGTCTTGTTTCTCAAATTCCTCATATCAGTGAGATCATATGATACTTATCTTTCTCTGATTGACTCACTTCGATTAGCATAATACCCTCTAGTTCCACCCACATCATTGCAAATGACAAGATTTCAATTTTTTGATGGCTGCCTAATATTCCATTGTGTGTGTGTGTGTGTGTATGTGTGTACACAGATGTTCACTCTTACTTATATTCAGCAGAGTGGTGGCAGTTCTAGCCAGTGCTAAAAGGCAATAAAAGGAAATAAAAAGCATATCTATTGAAAATGAAAAAATAAAACTATCCCCTTTTGCACAGCTTGATTGTCCACAAAGAAAATCCTCAGGAAGCTACCAAAAAAACTCCTACAACTAAGTAAGTTCAGCACTGTCACAGGGTATAAGATCAGTCCAGAAAAACAAATTATATTCCTGTATACCAGAAGTGAACACATGACACCACAATTAAAACTATAATACCATTTGGGATGCCTGGGTGGCTCAGTTGGTTAAGCATCCAACTGTTGATTTCAGCTCAGGTCATGATCTCAGGGTTGTGGAATCAAGTCTTGCATCTGGCTCCATGCTCAACATCGAGCCTGCTTAAGAATCTCTTTCTCTCCCTCTGCCCCTCCCCCTGCTCACTCTCTCTCTCTCTCTCACTAAAACAAACAAAAACAAAACAAAACAAAAAAACTACAATACCATTTAAAATCACTCAACAAAGAATACTTAGGTGTGAATATAACAAAATATGTACAAGATTTGTATACTATAAAATGCTGATGACAGAAATCAAAGGAGATCTAAATAAATGGAGAGACATCATGCTTATGGATTAGGAGACTCAAGATAGTAAATATGCAGTGCTTTTCAAATTCATATACAGGTTTAATGCAATTTCTATCAAACCCCAGCAAGATTTTTTTGTAGATATACACAGAATTATCTAAAATTATATAGAAAGGCCAAAGAATTAGTAGAGTTAAATCAATTTTGAAGAAGAATAAGGTGGGAAGGAGAACTTAGGAAGATGGAGGAGCAGGAGGACCTGAGTTCACCCCATCCCATGTTTACCAGATATCATCCACATCCAAGTCAATAAACTGGAGAGTGATCCAAAGACTGACAGAAAAACTCCACAACTAAATATAGAGAAAAAGCTGTCTCTGAAAGGTTAGGAAGGTCAGAAAGTTGGGGGGTGGGTGGGTGGGGAAGCTACCTGCAGGAGAGAGGGGGCTGCACATGGAGAGGACACAGAAACAGGCCCTTACGCAGGGAGCTCACACTGGGAAGACTGATCCCCATAAGGCTTTCTCCTTAAAAACCAGAGGGGCGGGGCACCTGGGTGGCTCAGTCGTTAAGCGTCTGCCTTTGGCTCAGGTCATGGTCCCAGGGTCCTGGGATCAAGCCCCGCATCGGGCTCCCTGATCAGCGGGAAGCCTGCTTCTTCCTCTCCCACTCCCCCTGCTTCTGTTCCTTCTCTCGCTGTGTCTCTCTCTGGCAAATAAATAAATAAAATTTTAAAAACCAGAGGGGCTGAATTCTGTGAGTTTTTAAAACCAGTGGGACTTGGAGCTGTGCCCTGGCATCAGGGGGCATGCGGCTGGCTGGGTGGGGCACAAGGTGACAGTTGTGTATCCGGCTGCTGGGCAGGGCATGTGCAAAGCTTTAACAAAATTTGCCTTGAGCTCTGGGCCAAGACTACTATTCAGAATAGAAGGAGAGATAAAGAGTTTCCCAGACAAACAAAAACTAAAGAGTTCATGACCACTAAACCAGCCCTGCAAGAAATATTAAAGGAGAGACCAAAAGTGACAGTTTAAAGGCAGGAAACACAAAAGCAGTAAAAATGAATATTTTTGTAAAAAATCAGTCAAGAAACTCACAAAAAAGGGTATAAAATATAACAGCATGTAACTAAAATGTGGGGAGGAGAAGAGAAAAGAATAGGTTCAAACTTAAATGACCATCAACTTAATATATACTGCTACATGCAAAAGAGGTTATATACAAACCAATATTTCAAACCATATATAAAAAACCACTAATAAACATGGAAAGAATAAAGAGGAAAAAATCTAAATATATCACTAAAGAAAATCAGCAAAACATGAAAGAGAAAGATAAGAAAGGATCAGAGAAAATCTTCAGAAACAACTACAAAACAAGTAATAAAATGACAATAAATGTGTAACTATCAATAACAACTTTGAATGTAAATGGACAAAACACTCCAATCAAAAGACATAGGGTGACAGAATGGATAAAAAAACAAGACCATCTATATGCTGCCTACGAGAGACTCATTTCAGACCTAAAGACACCTGCAGTTTGAAAGTGAGGGGATGGAGAAACATCTATCATGCAAATGGACGTCAAAAGAAAGCCAGATAGTAAATACATGTATCAGACAAACAAGACTTTAAGACAAAGACTGTAAAACATAGAAAGAAACTATGTAATAGTTATAATAATAAAGGGGACAATCCAGCAAAAAAATATAACAATTATAAATATTTATGCACCCAACATAAGAGCACCCATTAATAACAAACAGAAAGGAACTAATCAATAATAATAAAATAAGAGTAAGGGACTTTTACACCCTACTTACATCAGTGGTTAGATCATCTAACCAGAAAAATCAACAAGGAAATAATGGCTTTGAATGACACACTGGACCAGAAGGATTTAACAGATATATTTAGAACATTCCATCCTACAACAGAATACCCATTCTTTTCAAGTGCACATAAACATTCTCCATACCATGCATATTTTCTGACCACAATGCCATGAAACTAGAAGAACAAATCTGGAAAGACCACAAATACATGGAGTTTAAGTGATATGCTATTAAACAATGAATGGGTCAACCAGGAAATCAGTGGAGAAATTAAAAAGTACATGGAAACAAATAAAAATGAATACACAGGGGTGCCTGGGTGGCTCAGTCAGTTAAGCATCTGCCTTCAGCTCAGGTCATGATCCTGGAGTCCCAAGATTGAGCCCCACATCAGGCTCCCCACTTGGCGGGGAGTCTGCTTCTCCCTCTGCCCTTCTCATGACTCGTGCTCACTCTCTCTCTGTCAAATAAATACAATCTTAAAAAAAAAAAAAAGAATATACAATGGTCCAAAACCTTTGGGATTCATCAAAAGTGGTTCTAAGAGGGAAGCCTATAGCAATGCAGGCCTATCTCAGGAAGCAAGAAAAATCTCAAATAAACAACCTAACCCTACACCTAAAAGAGCTAGAAAAAGAATAACAAACAAAACCTAAAGCCAGTAGAAGGAAAAAAATAATAAATATTGGAGCAGAAATAAATGATAGAGAAACTAAAAAAAACCCAACAGAACAGATCAATGAAACCAGGAGCTGGTTCTTTGAAAAAAAAACTCAATAAAATTGATAAACTTCTAGCCAGACTTATCAAGAAAAAAAAAAAAAAAGAAAAAAGACTCAAATAAATAAAATCACAAATGGGAGAGGAGAAATAATAACCAACACCACAGAAATACAAACAATTATAAAAGAATATTATGAAAAACTATATGCCAACGAATTGGACAACCTGGAAGAAATGGCTAAATTCCTAGAAATGTATAAACTGCAAAAACTGAAACAGGAATAAACAGAAAATCTGAACAAACCAATAACCAGAAAAGAAATTGAATCAGTATTCAAGAAACTCCCAACAAACAAAAATCTAGGACCAGATAGCTTTACAGGTGAATTCTACCCAACATTTAAACAAGAGTCAATATATATTCTCCTTAAACTATTCCAAAAATAGAAAAGGAAGGAAAACTTCCAAATTCATTCTATGAGGCCAGCATTACCCTGATACCAAAATGGGATAAAGACACCACTAAAAAGAGAACCACAGGCCAAAATCCCTGCTGAACATAGATGCAAAAATCCTTAAGAAAATACTAGCAAACTAAATTCAACAGTACATTTTAAAAAATCATACACAATCAAGTGGACTTATTTCTGGGTTGCAAGGGTGGTTCAATATTCACAAATCAATCAACATGATACATCACATCAATAAGAAAAAGGATAAGAACTATATGATCATTTCAATAAATGGAGAAAAAGCATTTGACACCCATTCATGATAAAAACCCTCAACAAAGTAGGTTTAGAAGGAATATACCTCAACAAAATAAAGGCCATCAATGAAAAATCCACAGCTAATATCATCCTCACTGGAGAAAAACTGAGAGCTTTTCCTCTATGTCAGGAATAAGACAAGGATGTCCATTCTCACCACTTCCATTGAACATAGTACTGGAAGTCCCAGCTACAGCAATCATATGAGAAAAGGGACTAAATCAGTAAGGAAGTAGTAAAACATTCACTATGTGCAGATGACATCATATTATATATAGAAAACTGAAAAGACTACACCAAAAAATTGTTAGAACTGATACATGAATTCAGTGAAGTTGCAGGGTATAAAATCAATGGACAGAAATCTGGTGTATTTCTCTACACCAATAATAAAGCACCAGAAAGAGAAATTAAGGTAGCAATCCTATTTGCAATTGCACCAAAAACCATGAGATACTTAGGAATAAACTAACCAAAGAGGTGAAAGACCTGTACTCTGAAAACTATAAAACACTGATGAAAGAAATTGAAGATGACACAAAGAAATGGAAAGCCATTCCATGCTCATGGATTGAAAGAACAAATATTGTTAAAATGTCCATGCTACTCAAAGCAACCTACACATTTAATGCAACCCCTATCAAAATACCAACAGCATTTTTTACAGAACTAGAACAACCAATTCTAAAATTTGTATGGAACCACAAAAGACCCTAAATAGCCAAAGCAATTTTGAAAAAGAAAAACAAAGCTGGAGGCATCATAATTCTGGACTTCCAGTTATATTACAGAGCTATAGTAGTCAAAACAGTATGGTACTTGCACAAAAGTAGACATATAGCTCAATAGAACAGGATAGAAAACCCAGAAATAAACCCACAACTATATGGTCAATCTTCAACGAAGCAGGAAAGAATATCCAATGGGAAAGGGATAATCTCTTCAACAAATGGTATAGGGAAAACTGGATAGCAACACATAAAAGAAAGAAACTGGGCCACTTTCTCACACCATACACAAAAATAAATTCAAAATGGATTAAAAACCTAAGTGTGAGACCTGAAGCCATAAAAATTGTAGAAGAGAACCTCTTTGACATTGGCTGTAGCAACTTTTTTCTAGATATGTCTCCTGAGGCAAGGGAAACAAAAGCAAAAATAAACTATTAGTACTACATCAAAATAAAAAGCTTCTGCACAGTGAAGGAAACAATCAACAAAACTGAAACGCAACCTATGGAATGGGAGAAGATATTTGCAAATGACATGTCTGATAAAGGGTTAGTGTGCAAAATATAGAAAGAACTTATAAAACTCAACACCCAAAAAACAAATGATCCAATTTAAAAATGAGCAGAAGACATGAACAGACATTTATCCAAAGAAAACATACACATGGCCAACTGACGATTGAAAAGATGTTCATCATCACTTATCATCAGGGAAATGCAAATCAAAACTACAATGAAGTGTCGCCTCACATCCATCAGAATGGCTAAAATCAACAACACAAGATACAATGGATGTTGGCAAGGATGTGGAAAAAAAGGAACCCTCACGTACTGTTGGTGGGAATGCAAACTGATGCAGCCACTATGGGAAAAAGTATGGAGGTCCCCCCAAAAAGTTCAAAATTAAAACTACCCTATGACCCTCAAAAATACAAAAACACTAACTCAAAGGAATACATGCCCCTGTGTTTATAGGAGCATTATTTACAGTAGCCAAGCTATGGAAGCAGCCCAAGTTTCCATGAATGGGTAGAGAAGATGTGGTATGTACACACAGTGGAATATTATTCAGCCATAAAAAAGAATGAAATCTTGCCATTTGCGACAACATGGATGGAGCTAGAGAATATAATGCTAAGCGAAATAAGTCAGAGAAAGACAAATACCATATGATTTCACTCATATGTGGAATTTAAGAAAAAACAAATGAGCAAAGGGAAAAAAAGAGAGAGAGAGATAAACCAAGAAACAGACTTTTAATTATAGAGAACACACTGATGGCTACCAGAAGGGAGGTGGGTAGGGGGATGGGTTAAAAAGGTGATGGGGATTAAGGAGGGCACTGGTCATGATGAGCACCGGGTGACATATGGAAGTGTTGAATCACTATACTGTACACCTGAAACTAATATCACACTGTATATTAACTAACTGGAATTAAAATAAAAATGTTAAAAAAAAAAGAATAAAGCAGGAGGAATCAGTCTGCCAAATTTCAAGACTTATTGTATGGCTACAGAAATTAAGACTGTGGAAATGGCTGAGGGTTACACACATAGATTAATGGAAAAGAATGAAAAATTCAGAAATAGACTCACACAAATATACTCAACTGATCTCTGACAAAGGTGCAAATGTAATTCAGTGGAAGAAAGGCTCTTCAACAAACAGTGCTAGAGCAATTCAACACCCGCAAACAGAAAAACGAAGACAGAGGGAGGGAGGGAAGAAGGGAAAGAGGAGAGAGAAGAAGAAATGAAGAAGGAACTATTGAGACTAAGGAAGACATAGTTCTTCACTGCTGCTTTTACCCCAAGAGCACTGGAAGGGAGAGATTTGCAGAGCAACTGGGTTGCCCGCGCAGTCTTTCGGTGAGAACAGCAGTCCCGCCATTTGTCCATTCTCAGGGATCTCCTAGGGTCACAGCTTGCGGGTTCACAGGAAGAAGGTGTGAATCGCCAATGAAAACACTTGTAAACAAGTCTCACGTTGGCAAGGGACTGTGTCTGAGGTTTGGTTTCTTCACCTGAAGGAGTGTGAAGCACCTGGATTCTGCCTCACCAGGCTAGCTTGTTCCAGCAGGCCTACAAGTTAATCAGAATGTGTAATTTCATCTCTGTTTTTGTTCAGAAAGAAAAGACATGAAGAACCAAATGCCTTGGCTTATATTAATAACCAAAACAGAGAAGTATTGCAACAAAGGTGGACCCTTTCCTTAAGACTGTATGCAAGCTAAGGCTAGGCTGCCATCACTGCCCTTTATCACCCACCACCTCTAGTAAAAGTGTGCTGGAACTGTCTGCCTGGCTCAAGTTGCTTTCCAGACACCTCCGGATCCTACATTGTTCAAGCCAAGTGAGGATAAACCTGCCTGTTAGTCCCAAATTGTGCTGATTCTCAAGGTAGTAATGAGGAATTTTTATCATTGGCACGAAATGTTTTATCAACTAATTACTGCAAAATTATAGAAGATTTAATAGAGCTAGAAAAAATACACAGTTTATATAAATGTAGCAACAATCATCTTCATTTCTCTTCAGTCCCATGTAGCTCAACAGCTGGGTTTGTGTTGAGGGCAGCTCATTTATCTGCAACGAGCATATATGGGCAAAAAATTTTGCCCATAAATTTCACAAGTCAAATATTATTAAAGGCTGTTGAAATGTCTCCTTCCAGGATGTACACCCTTGATGCATGCAGTTTCTGGACGTCAAGTGGACACAGTGAAGCTATTGTTGAAGATGGGGGCCAATATTAACATGCAGGATGCTTATGGTCGCACAAGTCTATGCCTGGCAACCTATCTGGTACCAACTCTGTCTTTGGTGGCTGTCAGGGAGTGGGGAGGGCTAAATGTGTTGTTATGGGGTCCCCCTTGTGGAAGAGTATTCTTGGATTTATGCAGCTAGCCAGTGGAAGCAGAACTTGAATCTTTGCTCTAATCATCTCTGACAATTATAGCACTATGAAGAGTTGGTTTTGTGGATCTGAGACATTTTGGATCTTCCTAACAATCCTCCAAGATAGAGGCAATATTGCCATTACAGAAATTTTACTTTCCATCTTAACTGCATCAGAATTTGCCTTGGGGCATTTCTGGACATACTTGGTACTCCTTCTAAGAACACAGTCCATTAATACCCTGAGTGGGTGGTAGTCCTTGAAGCTACAGGTAACATTGTGGGGTAGGATCAGTTGAGTGGAAGCTGGAGAATATGGGGAACATTGGGAACTGGGAAAATTGGGGGGGGGGTAGGAGTAGGGGAGATATGTCAGGCTATTAAGTGGCAATACCAAGCATAGGACTCAACCCACAATCAATACTAAGTATCAAAGTTATATAGAGTGAGTCCTCATCAAGAGATTTCAGCTCAGCATTTCCCAACATTAGAGCAAGTTTGGTAAGCTTTACTGAAAACTTTCAAGTCCCTCTCTTTTCAAATCCTCCCTCAAATCCTTCTAAGAAACCACAGGGCTTCCTTGAGTATGTGTCAAGCAAGTTCTTAGTGCCACAGGTGGGTCATCATTCTCCTTTATCTCCAATGAGGTTCCTGGAAATCTTCCTCTAACTATTGTTGCTGCTGAAGCAGATTCTTGGATTTGCTATTGCTGCCCATTGACAGCAGGGGATTTGCCCTGAGCAAGCCCCACTCTGTCTTGCAACTGTCCTGCTGAAGTAGGAATGTCCCTTCCCCAAACACCACACCTTCCTGCCACGATCTAGCAGAGATTGCATGAGGCATGGCCCAATTCTTGCAGAGATTTTCTTTAGAAACTACTTTTTCTTTTTCTATTTGCATGCCCTCTTTCTCTAAGACTTAGACATGAAACTAGAATTTTTTTTTCCCGAAGTGCTGGAGTACTTGTTTCAAATGCACTTTCCAGGAGTACACCCTAGACCTCCTGAGCCAGACACTGTGAGCAGACATGGGTAGTGAGTGGGGAGGAGGTGTCTGCATGTTAAAGAAACCTCCCTGGCCATTTTTATACCCACGCAAGTTTGAAAACCACTGGTCTATGAGTACTAGGTGAAGTCTCATATCTCAGAGAGACACAGGAATGCCCTCCTAGCCCCTTCCCTTCTAAAGCATGCCCTAATAACTGCTCCTGCAATGGATTTTTTCTTTTTTCTTTTTTTCTTTCTTTTGTATCCAAGCTGAGGAGAAGAGAAAATTTGGATCAGGGGGTGGAGGAAGTGAATAGAGATGGTTTCTAAAGTTGACTGCTACTTGCATAGAGAATAGATGGAAACCAAGCTGCACTTCATTCAAAATTCTAAAGTTCCAGGATTGGGAAGAGTTATCTTGTAGATCACAGTGAATAGTGAGCCTAGAGAGGTGCTCCCTTTGCAGACAGCTCTTCCTAGGAATGCGTTCTAAGGAGCTACATGAGGGAAATAGGCTTACATGAAAGCATGTGGCATCGCCCTGTTAATGATGCCCCCCTTCTTTGTGGTAACCAAAGGAAGGACCCATCCCTGTTTCTTATGAGGCTTCCTGGGAAGGGTGAGGGGTGGTCCTGGGGATTGCACTGTGGAGCCCACCACTCCCTTCTAGCAATGTTTGAATTCAAGTATTAAAAGAGAAACTTGGGAAAGCGGGCACTTAGAAATTAAGTGTCCATCACAGCTCCAAACTCAATATACAAATATACTTACCATGGATGTGTAACCTTAGGCAAATCACTTTACCTCTTTGTGCCTCCTTCCTCATTTGTAAAATGTAGTAAAAAATAATATCCTACATTTATCACAAGTGAAAGAGAAACACATGTGGAACCACCCAGCACATAGTGAAAAATGTACTTGTTGGTTCTGAATAGTGACCACTGGTTTCAAGTATATTCAGTGATTTTCTGATTTCTTTTCTGAAGAAAAAAAGAAAACCACATACACACAGTTCCAGGAAATGTTGCAAAATGATAAGTATGTTTCAAACCCTCCCCCATCAGAAGATCTGTTTTAAAAAACTATAAAACTTAGGCAACTCTAAAATTTGCCCAGCATGCCTTTCTTTTGGGTTTCCCAGTCATATTTTTTCCCTTTAATTAGAGATCTTGATGACTTGGACATTAGCAACTAAAACCAGATTTAATACATTAGGAAACTATAACTCAAGACTGAACAACATTTGCTTCTACTTAAGACATATATTATCGGTCAACTCAAATTGATATTCAATATTAGAACCTATGAATGTGCTCTTACTGAAAGATTTTTTTCCAGAATTTCCAGAACCAAAAGGTTCTTTTCTTATTATCTCTCTGCTCCTTTCATTTAGTAACATTTTGATTTTCATTGCTTCCAGTATTGTGAGGGAAAATCAGTCATTCTCATCTGACTGGGTAGTCTTGAAGCTTAACTATACAGGAATGGAGGAAGGTGGGAGAGAGAGTTATATATATTATTCTCATAATAATAGTTTCATCTACTTATATGTCTACTTATAATTGAATGAGTAACCCCAGTGGCTCTGGATGAATGTAGGAGGCACTCTCCTTAGCCAAACTTGGTTATCAGTAGAGTTGAGTCAGTTACTTAAAGTAATATAGAACAGAAAGGGAGGGAGGACTAGCTGTCCATTTTATCTGCCCTTTGAAATGAGAGATAGTTGGGAAATGACCCAGCTATAAGTGTTAACCAGGAAGGCGACAAGCATGAGGTGCAGTAATATCACTCTCAATCTGGAGGATCAGTAGACAGCAGGGAGTTTACATGAAGTTTCTTGGGGGAATTCATAGTGAGCGAAACACAACTATAGGGAACACTTAGAGGGTCCTGGTGATAGCCCCATATTCAGCATCAGAAAAATCATTCAACAAGATGGCAGGGGCCCAGCCATTGGATTAGGGCTCAGGTCAGGATTCTAGATATTGGGAGGAGACAGACTAGAATAAGCAAAATATTATCCTCGTGGTTACTAGAAAGGGAACTTGGAAAAGTGGACCAAAGCTTGTTTATCAGATATAGATAAACTGAGGCACAGAGTGGAGACTGGAACTCAAGAATGACATAGGAGCCCAATTTTTCGAATTGGACCACGGCACCTGGGTCAGACCTTTGACAAGCATGATTTGGAGCTAAGCCCATAGAATGAGAGGCTAGAGCTACCATGTGCCACATTTAGCCCTAGGAACTCAGTATAAAAGTGGAAAACAGCAAGTAAGAAATGGGAAATGGGAGACAGGGGAGAGAGTCTAGGAAACTCAGGAATCCACACCTCAAGACCTTCAGCCTTCTGTTGAAGTGCCTAAATTGAAGAGTTGTGATCCTTAACCACTTCAAATCAATAAAACATGATTTTAGCCACACCGAAGAAGAAAGAGAAAGAAAATTGGAGAAAGTTTGTTGGTCTATGTTATACCAGGCTGTGTTATATGATGACAGTTGCTCTTGTATTTCAGGGTTGGCTGGAAGGCTGTGTGAGTCTGCTTAGAAATGGTGCCAAGCACAATATCCCAGATAAAAATGGCCGTCTGCCACTGCACGCTGCCACTGCTGAGCCTGATGTGAGGTAAGTAGCCAGGTTCACACAATGCTCACACTGGGAGGGACTTAGCTTAGATTAGAATGTAACTTAATCAACCCTCAGTGGTGAATAAAAACAAAACCTGCCCATTTTTTTTGAAGTTGTAGCAGACAGGACCACATTTCAGTCAATCAAAATATCCTGGAAGAATCTTAAACTCTAGTCTCAATCCCCCCCCCCCCATTTCAATAAAACCCTTTCCTCCTAATCTCTGATTTAAGAAATGCTATTTTTCATTATCTGAATTCATATATTCATTCAATCAGGCAGTTATTGATTCAATAACTGTTGAGTGCTTATCATGGACCAAGTGCTATTCTATGCCCTAGGGGTTCCCAGTAAGCACGACAGTGTATCTGACCCACAGAGTTTACATTCTAGTGAAGGAGCTAAGTGGCATACTAGTAAACAAATAAATAGAGTAATTTCAAAATAAATAGGATAATTTCAAATAGTGGGGAGGGGAATGGAAAAGCACTGACTGGGCGTAAAGATTCATGTCTGAAGTCAGAGTCATGCCAACATTCTTTTTTAAGATTTGTTTATTTATTTTAGAGAGAGAGAGTAGAGTGGGGGGAGGGCAGAGGGAGAAGGAGAGAACTCCCAAGGAGACTCCCCACCGAGTACGGAGCCTGACAAGGGGCTCATCCCAGGACACTGAGATCATGAACTGAGCCAAAATCAAGTCAGACACTTAACTGATAGAGCCACCCAGGTGCCCCAGAGTCATGCCAACATTTATGGGTTGGAAGGAGGCAAGGGACCCAGCAAAGTAGAGTGAGACAGGGAAACGAGTGGGTTAGAAAGAAAACCAGGCCTCTGAGCTGCTGGGAGCTGTATGAAGAAATATACTCAAAGAAGTTGGATGATCAAGAGGGTCACATTTTTGTAAGACAATTGAGCAAAAAAGGAAAAAGTTTTGTCCAGACCAAGTATAGCTTCCCCAGTCCTCTGTGTCTAAAAGGCCTCAGTCTACAATCTTTCAAAAACCCCTTGGAGCACCTAATAACAGCATTTCCCACTGTGGTTTCAGCAACATTCTGGGCACTTCCTTAACCTCTGCAGCACAGAACGTGCCTCTGACAGGAATTTAGCATTCCCCAGAGCTAGGCGCAGGCCAGCACCACAGAGGGGCATTCTGGGAGCCTCAGCCTCTAGACCCTGTGTCCAGAACTAAAACTAAAGCTCTGTGGGGGTTCATGAGACCAAGGTTGAGAGGTAACAGGATTTCTTCATTTCATTCTGTTTTACACTAAAAGGGTTTGGGAAATTCCAGAACTAATCCCAACCAAGCATTGCCTCTTGTTATCATTGGATTATATCCAGGAATAATAAAGAACTAGGATTTACTCAAAGCCCAACAAAACAAGGAAGTTTAGAAAAGAAACAGCAAGCTCAGAACTAACAATCAATAGACATCATAAAGGGATGACTCCTTTTTGATGAATTGGGAAAAAGAAAGAATGACTTTTCTGGACAGCCCACAAAAATATTTAGTCACAAAATCACACTGTTTTCCCAAGAATAATCTTTAAAAAACTATATTTAAAAAATATCTTTAAGACTATTCTGCCTTGATTGGCTTTACTTGGTTCTACCTGCCTCACCCAGTGATCATTTTAAAATCTGCCTGATTCTGGAAGATACATGACTGCTTTTCTTATGGTGATTATAGGTTTTGTAACACATTAAACCCAAAGCTTTCACGTTTTAACACAGGAAGAGCTTTGTCCAATGTAGGTATTCCTAGATTGGATGTGGCTCCCCTCCACGTGGTAACTCAGGGATCTAAGTTTCTTCCATCTTGTGGCTCTACCATCCTCTAGGATCAAAGAATTCTTTGTTCAGCCTGGGAATGGGGTAAGAGTAATGTGGAGATGCCCCCCTTATTTCTTTAAAATCTCAGCCTTTGATACAATTCACTTCTGCTCACATTCTTTTAATAAGGACTAGTCATTTACCATACTGGTCCTATACCACACATGGGTATAAGGAGCACTTGGGAATATAGAATAGAATCCACCTCCTGGCAATGACTCCAATCCAAGAAAGTAGGTCATAAATTTTGGTGAAAGCTCTCTCTGTCATCATGCCATTGCACCTGAGGGGTGAACCAAGACTTTTCAGTCAAAATCACACTCCAGGTCAATTTGGTCAGACTCATCATCTCAAATCACTGCAGTAATAAATTGAACACCAATCCAACTGTACTTCCTCTTTCATGGACATATTAGTCTATTTCTTATTATGCCCAGCAGTGGCCCTAAATCTCCTAGGATGTACATTACATCACTATAACTGAGATAACACAGAGTTGTGGTTTCCCCTTCTCTTGATATTATACCTAATGACCCAACCACCACCTTCGGAAGAGTTGAAGCCAGAAAAATAAACATCCTTCTGTGTGCTGATGATACAGTTTTATTGTCCTAAATGGACACTTCACTGATTCTGGAAGATAAAATCCTGCTTTAGTTATGATAATACTAGCTGTGGTAACTAGGAAAACCCAAAGGTTAAGATTAACTATTCCAAAACCATCATTTCTGGTAAATGTTCTCCAAAAATGAATTGGGTTAAACCTCAACAACTCATATAGCAAAGCAACTGGCTTTGTTACCTAGAGAACATTTAGAAACTAGCTTGCCTTAAAGAATTCCCTCTGGAATTACATTGCTTAAAATTAGATATTTTATCATTGTTTTATGAGAAAAGTTACGGCCATGTCAGGGTTTGATAGCATCTGCATTCAGTGTTTTAAGCAGAAAGCAGCCAAGCCAAGCTCTCTGGCACAAAAGTTGGCCTTCTTTCTTCCATTTGTTTGTGTGTCAGCATGAAATTGTAATTGTTTTCTGGAAAAAAAAAAAAATTGGTCTGGCTTGTGGGTACTTCCTAATCCTACAGACACAATGCAGAAGGAGTGACCTTCCATTAGGCCATGCAAACCTGTTTGCTTAATTTTCCTAAGGGGATACAACTTTAGGCTGGTTCGGCTGACGACTAAAGTATATAGGCCTGCATTTACAATGAGGAGGAAAAGAAGGACAAATAGCACTGATTATTTACCATGTTCAGAGCAAAGTTCTGAGTGTTTTCCATGTATTATCTCATCTAATCCTGACCACACCTTTATGCGATAGGTATCTCTATCCCCATTTTATAGATAAGGAAGCTGAGGCACTAAGAAGAAAATGTATTACCCAGTGTATGTGTGAGGATAAGTAACCTGCCCAGGGGACCTGCTAGGCTCCTAGGATCCACTGCTGTGGACTCTACAGAATGTATTTTAATGGCCACATTCTGTCATTAAGCCCTACCTTAAGAAGCTTTACAAAATTCCTTATTGTCTCATTGTCAGGAAATACTTTGTTTGTCACAGCATCTAAAAAATGAGAAACCACAAAAAATATATCTACTAAAGGAGGAATTGCTGTGCTTCTCCTGATAGATTATTTATTTTTACTATGTGGACACTGTGACTTATGATTATGTTTTTCTCTCTGTATGTTTAAAAAACCCATGGGACGCCTGGGTGGCTCAGTTGGTTAAGCGACTGCCTTCGGCTCAGGTCATGATCCTCGCATCCCGGGATCGAGTCCCGCATCGGGCTCCCTGCTCCGCAGGGAGCCTGCTTCTCCCTCTGCCTCTCTTTCTCTCTGTCTCTTGTGAATAAATAAATAAAATCTTTAAAAAAATAAAAAATAAAAATAAAAAACCCAAAGCCCAATTTGTGTCCCACCTTTGGAACACATGTAGGACCATAATTGCATCATCTTTATCCTGCCCTTGTTTTCTCTTTGTCTAGTTTCTTCACTTGTAATCTTGTTTTACTATATGTATCTGAAAACCACCTAAAATCCTTTTTGGATTGAGGTAAAGGGTGGCCAGGCGTGCAAGCTCTGGAGTCAGATTGACTGGGTTTGAATCTGGTCCACTTCTTAATGACCATATTAACTTGTCAAGGCCCAGCTAGCTTTCTTTCCTAGACAATATGAATAATACAGTATTTATCTCATAGTAAATAGGCAGAAGTAAATGAGAAAACATGTGAAAAGGACTGAACACTGTCAATCATCAGTGTTCAATAAGTGTTGGTGATAATGAGATGATAGTAGTGATGATCATGATGGAAGGTAGATAGAAATAAAGAAATACCATAGATCAGTGCTAAAGAATGAATCCCTGCTATTCCCACCTCATCAGTTCTCACCCCAGTCTTCTTTACCTTAGCGCACACAGGTCCACAAAAAAATATGTTCATACATACAGGTGTGTTGGGGAGGAGGGGTTTCATCTACCCTTCAGAGTTCTTCTAGCTGGACTAAGTACCAAATTGACATGAGACAGATTCACAGGAGAAACTAAAATTTTGTAGCATATGTACTGGGAATCCACACAGACATGGAAATTCCAGAGACAGTCAAGCAACATGAGACTTATCTAAGGAGAGGGGTTGGGGTCTGAGCATACAAAGGGGAGGAAGGCCATTAGAAGGAAGGTGAGAGGAGATGTTTGGAAAACAAAGATTGTGCTATTAGACAGGTAAGTTTCTTAGGTAAAAGGGAATCTCTGTTAATAGCGCACTTCCCGGTAGAGGAAGGCAGTTGAAGGGGAGCTAAAGAGCTTTTTCTGAGTCTACTGAGTTTTGATTGCTTTTAACTCAGAGTAATGTCCATGCCAAAGTAGACCATCTTGGGGTGGCCTGCCCTTGGCCCCTACAAGACTGTTGCTAGACTTTAGAATCCAATGAACATCAAACTCAACCATTCAGCTCCCCTGAAACTCCCTTCCTTACCTTGCTAGTGCATATTCATCTCTACTTGTCCCCTGATCCTAAACATATGTATGGGCCACATTATGTCCTTGTACTCAGGTATTCATACTCATTTTAAAATCTACTAACCCTTAGATTTCCAAATAGCATGATCCTTCTACTCAGTGCTCAACTGGAGGTTATTTAGAGTGAAGCCTCAGACTGTAGCTGCTTATAAACAAGCCAAGGGGACACCTCAATTAGCCCTTTGCCCCCAGCAAGATTCTGTGATGGAAACAACTGATGAACAAACCAGCCAGTTCCAATACACAGCCTTAGCTAAGCTGCAGCTCAGTGGGGATTTAAGCTGATGCAGGAATAAGGGATTTATAATTATGAACACGAAAGCAAGTTGGTGGATAAAAGCAAAGGCGTGCAGGTTTTATCTCACTGTTCCCTTTCCTGCTTTGAACCCTCAACTTCTCAGTAGGTCCACGTTTTCTTCCTTTCAGCTCTCCATGGCTTTTCTTGCTTCCTTGGCTTGGACATTCAGAGGGCACCAGTGTGAAAGAGGGGGCATGATCGTTAAGATGAAGCTCCAAAGAGAAAGGAGTTGTGTTTGTACAACGCTGCACACGCTAGCATTGGAAGGCGAGCGGCGATTTCTTCTGAAAGCAGCCACAGGGCTCTCTGAAAGTCTTTTTCATGGTCTCCATGGTTACTGGCAGATTCTTTTTTTTTTTCCCTGCCAGAGTGCCTGCGGCTCTGCCTCTTTTCATGGCTCTTGATAACAGAGGGAGGAAGGAAATTATTTCTTTGGGGTCCTGTTCTCAGGGTACCAGGTGATATATTCTAACCTGTGGGTGGGTGTTATACTACGGGATACTCTTACATCGGCAGCTTTAGGAATAGGAAGACAGACAGATAGCTTAGGGACCCTTTTCCCCAGTCATCACTGTGCTGGCCAGATTCAGGGCTGTGAGCCCAAGGAGCCAGCAAAACAGAGAAGCCCACAGAGCCAAGCTACCCCCACCCCAGCACACATATAGCTGATCTCTCTCTGGCCTCCCAGTCACCTCATAGAGATAAGGGGATCCCCAAACATAAAGAGTGGAGCTTTTTAAAAAATTATTAAATTAGGGGTGCCTGAATGGCTCAGTTGGTTAAAGTCCAACTCTTGGTTTTGGCTCAGGTCATGAGCTCAGAATCATGAGATCCAGCCTCGCATGGGCTCTGTGCTGGGCATGGAGCCTGCTTGAGATTCTCTCTCCCGCCCTCTGCCTACCCACCACACACACACTCTCTCTCTCTCTAAAAAAAAAAAATTATTAAATTATAGAGAACTTATTACAGCATGTAAATGTCATCCTAAGTGCTTTGTATGTATTGACACACTTAAAATCACAACAGATCTTTAAGAAGTAGGTGTTATTAGGGGTGCCTGGATGGCTCAGTCAGTTAATAGGCTGCCTCCGGCTCAGGTCATGATCCTGGGGTCCTGGGATCGAGCCCCACGTCCAGCTCCGTGCTCAGCGGAGAGCCTGCTTCTCTCTCTCCCTCTGCCTGCCACTCTGCCTACTTGTGCGCTCTCTCTCTCTCTGTCAAATAAATAAATAAAATCTTTAAAAAAAAAAAAAAGAAGAAGTAGGTGTTATTATTATTTCTATTTCAAAGATAAGAAAATATGGGCACTGAGAGTTTCCTAGCTTGCCTAAGTTTACTGGCTGGCTGGTAATGGAGCAGGGATTCTAATGGCCCCAGCATTTGTTGTCTTACCACCCACCACGCTACGTGTCTGGGAGTGCTCCTGCTGGGCATCTGCGCCTGCTGTCCTGCTACCTGGGATAAGGTAGGCTTTGCACTGCTTCCTAGAGAGTTGAGAACAGGACAGAGCTGGTGCTAACAGGAGACTAGGCTGGGGGTTGTGGGAGAAATACTCCTGAGCCACCTTCGCACAGAACGAGAGCTCTGAGAAAACAAAACCAAGAGGTCTGTGAGTCCTCTGGTAATTAAGACAGATGTGGGACCAGCATCTGGCAGATGACGCCTGTACCATGGAACAGCACAGAAGCCCCAGGCTGGAAACCAAACATCTGCTTTCTAGTCTAGTCTGGATCACCACCACGGCAATGCATGATGGCCCTGCAAGCAAGGTAGGGGCTCATGTCATTTGCTCTCACAAAAAAAGAGAGAGAGAGAGCATACTTATCTGTAAATTTGTGTCCATCTTTGAAAATCGATGAATCTGAGACACTTAGGAATCAAACGGAATCAAGCAATATAGATGGGCATGTATCAATTGGTCATAAGAGGAAAGTCGTGGAATAATAGAGGGTAACTCTAGAAAGCTTCATGGAAGACTACTGAAAATTACCTAACAAGAGTTGGTAACAGAATTCCCCACTTCCACCTGCCCACCCCCCAAAACAAGAAAATGTTCCACCCCTAGGCCGGAGGGGCAAGGAAGGGAGCTGTTATTGGAACCTGCTGAGAGCCCTGGCTGGAGAAGAGGATCCACCTGGCAGGAGCCATGGCCTTTGGTAAAGAAAAGAAGTCATGGTCAGAAAAGGAAGTGGCTTCCCCCCTCTCTCCTGCCAGTTCTCCTGGCCAAACCCAGAAAGAAGTCAGGGGCAAGGGAGCCTGCACGATAAAGACATTGCAGGTCAATCTCAGAGCAGAACATTGAAGGGTAGCAAATAGATTTGAGAAGCAAATAGAGAAATATCCAGGTACAGGATTCATCCCATGACCCTGGCATCCCCAGGATGTGACAAGAGGTCTTGCTCTCCCCTCCCTCATTCCCATCTGGTCAGAGCCCGACTTCCTTCAGTGTGATCACTGCTCTGGAGCAGCCCCAGAAGATGCTGTCTGGCTACATATGATCTCAGTCTGCTCAGGGTTAGCCGAGGATAACCAGATTGGACCACAGCTGACCTCTTGCCTTTCCCTCCCACTATCCCCCTACACTTCAGACCAAATGAGCCCTAGAGATTAAACAATGGCCAGTAAAGAGATAGAAGAAAATCAGTTACTAGTTGCCTTCCAGCCTTATAAAGCAACTATAAGGGAAAATATATCCAGTAGTGAAATATAGTTACCGAGATAAATACAGCGTTATCCCCAAGTGCAATTATTTTTATAGCCTCATCCCACTAGATGGAGGAATTTTAGAATTCAGAAAGCTTGCATTTAGAGCCACTGTTCTTTTCAAGTCGGTGTACTAAGAGCTTTATGCCTGTTAGGGTATTCAGTCCTTACCACCTGTTATCCCCATGCTGTTACCACCATGATAAATGTGAGGATACAGAAGCTCAGAGAGGTCACGCGGGAGTGAGGGCAGAATTAAAGCACAGCATTATCCTGTCTCCCCAAAAGACAGTGATAAGACTAGATTTAAACCTTGGGCTTCCTGGTTATTTCACCTCCACAGCAAACAACCAGAAGGGCATCCCTCGTTAAGCTCTCTTTGTGTTACATTTACCACTAATGCAACATGATCGGTCCCACTTTCTTTTCTTCTATTGTAGGTAGCAATTTAACACTCAGGACTACATGTCACCTAAGCTGAGAAACAATGAAAATCTGACTGGGGGAAAGGCTAAACCATTTCATTTTTTCAAATACTTCTTCCAAAATTAATTTCCTTCACTGTCTCCCCATAGACATGCGTTTGTCATCTTGATTGGGTATGTTAGATTGGTAGGGCCTCCATAACAGAACTGCAAAGACCGGATGGCTTAAGCAACAAAAATCTATTTTTTCAAATTTCTGGAGGCTGGAAGTTCACGAGTGAGGTGCCAGAAGGGTTGGTTTTCTCTGAGTCTTCTGTCCTTGGCTTGCAGATAATCACCCGCTTGCTGCCTTTTTACATGGTCTTTCCTCTGGGAGCCCCTGCACCTGGTGTGTTTCTGTGGGCCCTAATCTCTTTTTCTGAGAACATCAGTCAAATTGGATTAGGACCCACCCTAATGGCTTCATTTTAACTTAATTACTCTTTAAAGGCTCAGTCTCCAAATACAGTCACATTCTGAAGCATTGGAGGTCAGAGCCATATGAATTTGGAGGTTGGCAGGGGGACGACACAATTCAGTTCATAGCAATGAGTATCCATTGATTAATTTATTTAGTACCTTTCTCAGTGGTTTTCAGACCTGTTTACTAGAATTTCCTGAACAGCCCTTTTAAACTGTGAAAGCTGAGCTTCTATCCAGACCTACTGAGTCAGAAACCCTGAATATAGAATCTAGGTATTTGTGGTTTTTAAAAAATTTCCCCTGGAGATTCTGAGATGGAGCCAGGGTTAAAACTTCTAGGGTTGGGGCGCCTGGGTGGTTCAGTCGGTTAAGTGTCTGCCTTCAGCTCAGGTCATGATCCCAGGGTCCTGGGATCAAGCCCCGCATTGGGCTCCTTGCTCATCAGGCGAATCTGTTTCTCCCTCTCCCTCCCCTCTGCTCATGCTCTCTCTTGCTCACTCTCTCTCTCAAATAAATAAATAAAATCTTAAAAAGAAAAAAAACACTTCCAGGGTTAAGTGTTCTAGAAATAATACTTGCTGTGTTCCAGGCATGCTGTAAATACTGTATGCATTAACTCATTTAATCCTCACACTGAGCTATAAAGTAGGCACTTTTCCTTAACTCCATTTTACAGATGAGGAAGCTTAGGTACAGAGAGGGTAAGATACTTGCCTGTGGTCACAAAGCTGGTCAGTAGCAGGGCTGGGATGTGAACCCGCACAGTCTGGCTCCAGATTCTGGGTCCCTAACCACTGCACTCAGCCACTTCTCTCACGGTGTTGACCGCCGTCAACCAAGTGTGGGACCCAACTGAGATAAAAACTTGAACTTGAGAATCACTGATAGTTGTTTCACACTGATTAGTGTCATTTCATGCTTAGATATTTGTATGTTTTGTAAAAAATAAGCGAAGTTGTAAATGCTGTCTCCTTATATAATCTATACATTTAAAAGGCACGACCCGTGTACTGATGGTGAAGCAATTTGAAAGCATTGTATACAGTTATGTAAAAGAATAAAGAATAAGTACTAGAGGACTTTAGTTCTTCAATGCACGCATAGGTACACAGGTCTGGTGAATAAGATGAACCTAAAGATTCACCTTCTCCTCAACATCCATCACCCATCCATACATTGGGGAGGGTATGTGCTATGGTGAGCGCTGTGAATTCTGTAAGACTGATGAATCACAGACCCTACCCCTGAAACAAATAATACATTATATATTAATAAAAAATAAAAAATTTTTAAAAATTAAAAAAAGATTCACCTTCTCCATGCCCTTTGTGCCCCACCCCCAGCCGAGGCACTGAGACAGAGAGGAGGTTGGGGGAGAAGAGAGAGAGGAATCCCCCCAGGTGCCTCCTCACAGATCACACTGTCTTCTTTTCTATGGCTCTTTTCCCTAGATAAACAGAAAGGGCCCATCTTCATTTGGAGGCCTTCAATGGACTGTCTTTCTAGCGTTATGTTCTCATACAGATTCTGTTCTTTTGAGCCTCTTCTCCTATTTTTCTTCACAGGCTCCTAACAGTCTTGGTGCAACAGTCAAATCTCAGCGAGATTAATCACCAGGACAATGAGGTGAGCCTGCCCTCTCAAGGAACAGTTGGCCATTGCACCTATCAGGGTAGAAGGAAGGGCTTTTCTCAACCAGCGCTTTCTCTCATAAAGGTTCAGGGAGGGGATGGAGCACATTTGGGGGTTCCTACCCGGAGAGGGGAGCTTGTGTCTCTACTCTTAACCCTCAGGCAGAAATTTATCCCCACCCTGGTTATGGGTAGCTTCTACTAGGGAAGGATTTCTTGCATTAAGTACTTAAGCATCTATCATACCACTGAAATTTTGTAATTTCCCTCTGGATATTGAGAAATAAATGTTGCTCTTTCCTGTCTTCTTGAGTCCCAGAAACATCAGGGGCAAGCTGTGGCTGCCATTGCTCTCCCTTTGAGAGAAAGATGACAGATTGAGGATAATTCCAGGCTCCATGCTCTGGAGGCCCACATCATTACTGCCAATGATCACAGTTGCTGTTTCCTTTATGTGGCAGAGACAATATAAGGCCTCCAAGAAGACAATACAGACTCTCAAGCAAAATTCCTGCAGGACTGTTACCAGATACCAGGCAGAGCTGCCCCAGAGTAGCTTAGGATCTTATTCTAGCTACTTAACTGTTTAAAAAAAAAAAGGACTGATTATCATTAACCAGCCTGTTTTCTTTAACAAGCTTCTTTAAACCGATTTAAATACCTGGTTTTTAATGTTGTTGTTGTTTTAATATAATATGTGCTTGGTTTGGCTTCACTTTACTAAGAATGTCTGATAACCTTGAGAAAGCATGATAGCACTGAAAATGCATATGCATGAAAATCCCAAATTACACTGTTTTCAAGGAAGCTAGGTGGCCAGAGACAGCAGTGTAGGAGGAAGTGCCCTCTCCAGGGCTGGGCCCTCATCTTTCTCAAGCTTTCTGATTACAGGGTTCCTCCCAGCTGGCTTGGCATCAATGACCACACCGAAAAGCCCCTTCTTCACAACCTCAGTCTGAGGTTGGACACCACTGGACTCCGTGGTCACATGCTGCTTTCACTCCCCATGTCTTCAGTGGCTTAAAGCAAAACCCTCGGAACGAGGGGATTGCTCTGCTTTAAACTTCTGCTTTAAAAATGAGAACCAGCAATGAGAAAGCACTCTCTGACTACTCTGCCCATGGTATGAAAGCAGGGAGCTTGAGTGGTGCAGTTTTGTTTTGTTTTGTTTTTAAGATTTTATTTGTTTATTTGTCAGAGAGAGAGAGAGGGAGAGAGAGCACAAGCAGGGGGAGTGGGAGAGGGAGAAGCAGGCTCCTACCTGAGCAGGGAGCCCGACATGGGACTTGATCCCAGGACCCCGGGATCATAGCCTGAGCCGAAGGCAGACGCTTAACCAACTGAGCCACCCAGGCATCCCAAGTGGTACAGTTTTTGCCAGCTGATCACGAACTTCTGGAGTTTGGGAAAGTTGACAACCACTTCCTCTACCTCCACTCGTACCCTCACCCAGCAAAACTGGCGTTTCTTAGAAAGGGGGCAAATTCAGTCATTCCTACCCTAAAGCTTAACTCCTCTTATAGACCTCCAACTCCGTTCAGTCTTCAGCTAAAAGAACATCCTCCAGCAAAGTGATGGTTCCCTATTCTTCCCCACCCTGCAAGGCCCCTGGCTGCTGGGGACAGTGACATTAGACCCAGATCTTTCTAACAGTGGTAATTGTTACACTTTTCAGATAATATGTGCTAAATATTGGAAATGTCTCCAGTTCCTTCTCATGCAAAGTAACCTCTCAGAGGAGATTCCTCCCACTGTTAACACCAGCATTGTGACCCAGTGGCTTTTATGTGCAGAGAGCAGGACCTCAAAAAGGACACTTACTTCCAATGTTTTAGCTTCCTCTTTGGGACGTGTCACAGCACATCTGAAACCCATCTAAGTGCTAGTTCTTGTCTATTTTAAAAAATATATATATATATATTATGTGTGTACACACACAGACAGAGCAATGATATACATATGATTGCTAGTATGAGTCAATCTGTATAAATTTATAAGGGCTAGAAGCTCTTTACAACTGGGAAATGAGGACAGTTCTGACATGGAAAGAACACAGCGAAGGCTCTTTTTCATTCACCACCTTGGTAGATTGCCTACATTGGGCTTCTCAGTGTTCTGAACAAGCAATGGCCTGCTCTCCCCCTCCGTCAATCACTTTGCCAATGAGCTCCAAGCACAACGCAGTCTCCATTATATATGAGGGGATAACAGTTAAAGCATAGGCACATGCACACCCTGCATCTGCTAAATAACAGGAAGGAAAAAGATCAAAGGCAAAAGAAATGAGGGAAATGGTAAGTTAATGCTGCCAGTGAAGCATTAGGGTTTTCTAATACAAGAGGAAAGAGCAAGGCATACCTCTACATAGTCGGAATGAAATTATTTTCCAAGAGTAACAGAAGGACTCCCAAGCTTATCACAGAAATGATGAAAGATTAAAGGATCCATTAGTAGAAATCTAACTTTGTTAAGAGATAGATTAGATTATAAACTGAAACTACAGAATAGAGACAGGAAGAAAGAAGCCTCTCTCCTCTAACTGTTGAAGTAAAATAAAACATGAGGTAGTACTTCATATCAGGGAAATGATTTATCACTTTAGTAACTGTCCTGATCTGAGCTCAGTGATTTAAAACAATTTTTTTTGCATTATTAATTTTTACTTGTATAAGTAATATGTAAACACATTTGCTTTTTATTTTTTTTTTTTTTTTTTTTTTTAAAGATTTTATTTATTTATTTGAGAGAGAGAATGAGAGAGAGAGAGCATGAGAGGGGGGAGGGTCAGAGGGAGAAGCAGACTCCCCGCCGAGCAGGGAGCCCGATGCGGGACTCGATCCCGGGACTCCAGGATCATGACCTGAGCCGAAGGCAGTCGCTTAACCAACTGAGCCACCCAGGCGCCCCACATTTGCTTTTTAAAAATTTAAATATTACAAGTAATGATAGTAAGTCCTTGATTACTTCCACCCTACCACCTTAGCCCCCAGGTAATCACTGTCTGATGTGTCTCCTTCCCAAAGTCTTCTGTATATTCACAGGCACTGTGGACTGTAACATAAAAGATATCACCCTCCATATGTTGTTCTACAACTTTGGTTTCTCACCCAACAGTATGTCTTAGAGCTCTATTCATGTTGATACATATAGATCTGGCTTATTCCTTTTAATGGCTTCATGATGTTCCACCCTATGAAAATACCTCCATTTATATTGGTATTCCCCTATGAACGTATATTTAGGTTGTCTCCCATTTTTCACCATCACAAACACTCCTCTAAAGACTGTTCTTATACAAGCCTCCTTGAGTATTTTACACAATTGTTTCTCTAGAAACCAATGTTGGGAACCAGGGTGTACATTTTTATTTTCAATACACACGACTGGTGCTTCTCCAAGATGGCTATATCAATTTATAGCTCTACCTGCAGTTGAATAGTGTGCTGGTCATGTTTTCTTGTTGTTTTAATTTGCATTTCCCTGATAGCTAATGAGATTAAGTGCCATTTCATAGGCATAATGGCCATTTTTATATCTTCTTTTGTGACTTGCCTCTTTAGATTTTTTTGTCCATTCATTTATTGAGTTACTTTTTCATTTTTGTATGGATTCATAGTTTATTTTCTATTCTGAACATTAATCCTTTGCCTGCTGTTGGATTACAAATTGTTTTTCACAGTCCATTGCTCATTTTAGAACTGTCTGTGATGTCTTTTCTAGTACAAAAATTTTAAAATATGATATAATCAAAGTGATCATTCTTATTCCTTACTGCTTTTGCTTTTGATGTCTTTTTAAAGAAGGCCTTCCCTAACCCCACAAGACATAACTACGGGGCGCCTGGGTGGCTCAGTTGGTTAAACGACTGCCTTCGGCTCAGGTCATGATCCCGGAGTCCTGGGATCGAGTCCCGCATCGGGCTCCCTGCTCGGCGGGGAGTCTGCTTCTCCCTCTGACCCTCCCCCCTCTCATGCTCTCTCTCTATCTCATTCTCTCTCTCAAATAAATAAATAAAATCTTTAAAAAAAAAAAAGACATAACTACATTATGCTAAGTTTTCTTGTAATTGTTCTGTTCTAATGATCTGTTTGTTTTTCCTGTTTCATTGACCACAGAGCTTAATTGTAAAGTGACTTATTTACAAGCTTTCAACACAGAGGGAAAGGCGAAATGGGTCAGATTGTCCTTTGTGCCTTTGTTCTTCTGGACCTCAGAGGAAATCACTGACATAGAGAGCGGCTGTCTATTGCAGTTACAGGGAGTTGACCAGTTGCTAAACTCCTGGAATCTAACCTCTCTTGCTCTCATTTTAGCTTTGACAGGAAGAGTGCTCCATCAAAAAGGGCTACAAACTAATGGCATCTGGTTTAGGACTGTTAATGCATTTATCCAGAGAAGCACTGTTTTTAATTGTATTTAGGATATATTGTTAATCCTATGTTGAATGCACATTCTGATATAAGTAGATTTTTGTGAGTGACCTGGACAATCCAAACTTTCATTATAACAGTGCTCTGAGAAAATAAATCCAAGTTGCAAAACCAGATGTGAACCTTTGGATATAAGTCTTAGCACTAAATTCATTTATAACATCCCTAAGACATAACCATAAGCAGAGACTGTGCACTGTCAAGGCAAAATCAATAGAAACAGTGCCTGACTCTAGAAATTATTTTACTTTACAGTTAGCAAAAGGTAAAATAATAAAGTAAAATTTTTTTAATGCTCCAGAATTTTTATCCTAAAAATGAACACCTTAAAAAAAATGGAGTAGAGTCACTGCTACTTAAGAACCCTCACCTTCTCCTTTCCCTGTGCATCTAGAGGCAGGCCATATCTTTTTTTTATTTTTGGATCCCTAGACTCTAGCTCAGTAACTTGCACATAATAGAGCCCTCACCCCAAATATATACTTGTGCATATAGATAATTACTAAATTTAAAATAATTTTATCTTACTGGCCTTTCTCTTTGTTTTGTTGACCCAATTCAGTTACCCATTTTATTTATCAGACTTGACTCTCCAGGTGACTTTTAATTATTGACAAAAATCTACTCTCAAAACAATAAGATGTTATATCATTTGGGATCTTCAAAAAATGTGCTGTAGACTCTAGGCCAGGAGTCCTTGTCCATTTTTATGACATGGACACCTCTGGTGTGCTGGTGAAGCTGATGCATCCATCTGTAGAAGAATGTTTGAAACTACCTAAAATAAAATACGTAGGATTACAAAAGAAACCAGTTATTTTGAAAAACAGTTATCAAAATATTATAAAGATCAAATCTGTAATGGTGATATGCAAGCTTGCTTGTTAATGCATTAAGATTTAGTGGTGGGACAAATAACACTGTACTAGTGATGCATACAAACAATATTTTAAGATATCTGCCCTAATTAATGCAATACAAAAGTATCTGTGATTTATATCATTGGCAAAGTCACAAGTATTGTTAACAGTGGTTGCCTATATTCATATTTAAAGAAGATGCTAAATTTCAATTTGAAGTTAGTGACCGTAAGGATGTAATTTATTTCTTTGATCTAAGCTCACACAAAGCCTGATTTCTATCCATGGCTATAACCCCTGCTGCAGTGGATATTCCAAAAAAAGATCTTCCAAAAACATTTTGATCGATTTTGATCAATTAATGATCTGTTTGTTTTTCCTGTTTCATTGACCACAGAGCTTAATTGTAAAGTGACTTATTTACAAGCTTTCAACACAGAGGGTTGTGCAATGCCAGGGCCTGCACTGAAGCTGATTTTGAAAGTTTTGGTTTTCGTATTACTAACTCAAGGGGATTTATTTTTATTGCTCACTAGCCCAGTTGAAAAAACAGCAATGGAAAAGTTCCCTTGACTTGACTATTTGCAGCCTGTTGTAGTGTAATATAAACAATGTGTGTGTATGTGTTTATAATTATTATTATTTCAAGAAGGAATGGAATGATTCAAGTCTTGATTTAGGGTCAGATGATCACCCAAATTCCAGGGTGGGGGATGGAAGAAAATCTATAGTTCAATACCTTACAAAAATAAATACTCACCAGTTGTGTTTTTAGTAAGAGCCTAGAGGCAATGCCAAATACAACAAATAATAATATAGGATGGTGACCCTTACACTAATGAAAACCACCATTCCAAAAAGTTAGATGACCCTGAATCCAGTTAAAATCACAAAGAAAAGAATTCTCCAGCATTTGAGCTCATTTCCAAAATGAAAGACTACCAGCCTGATGTGTGGGAAGAATGTTATTCTCCAGGATTGAAGAGACCTGGATTCAAATCCCAACTATGGCATGTAACCATAGCCTTAGGCAAATTACTTAACCCGTGTTTCAGTTTCTTCACCTGTAAAATGGGCCTACAAATGCCTACCCCTTAGGATTGTGTATGTATATAAATATTCAATGAGGTAATATATATAAATTTCTTGACAGGAAGTAGATATACAAAAAATGCTAGCGCTCCACCCCACCACTTTACCAAAGCATGCCGAAGTTGGGTGGGGTTGTTTTAAGGAAATAACTCTAGAAGTTTAACTGTTGTGTTTAGGAGACAAGGATTAGCAGTGCATCATCAGAACTTAATTCATAACCTTATTTTCACACTCAGTTCTCATATCAGTAAATCATACCTATGCATAGAGTGATTGCCATATACCTATTTGGAGAACTGATCAAAAATTCTACCAGGTTTCAGTTGAAGAGTTGGTAACAATGACCATATCAGACAAATTGATTCTCTATAAAGGAGAAGTCATGTTTTGCCTTTTTTTATTTATGTAGTTTTTAAAAGCAAAGCTAAATTTTACAAAAGCAAAAAAATTCAATCAAGGACAGTTAAGAAGTCATTCATTTTAAATAACAACTTACTCAGCACCTACAATGTTCCTGACATTGTTCTAAGCTCTAGGGCTTCAGACAGCAGATAAGGACCTACCCTCATGAGGTTTCCACTACAGTGTCTTCAAATTTTCTTTGATGTCTTTAACCCTGAGTACTGGTAGCACTTCATGATGAAGCCAATGAGTCTGAAGCAAATGGGACTCAGCACTGGGAAGGGGAAATCCAGGCGTAATAAAGATAATCTGATTCTCTTGAGTCCAGATTTCTAGTTCCAATGGGGCACATTTACAATGAAGAGGACTTACTGAAATGCATGGAGTTATTCTGAATCCTCAGTAAATATTCAGCTGTCAGAATAAGAACAAGAAGTTCCCCTGCTTTTGTATTAGCATTCTTTTCCGTATGGAACCAATTTCTTGAAATATCCTCAAGAGCGTATCTCACTTATGTGACTCTCGCAACTTGAAAGCAGACCATAATATAATGATTTAGAATTTTCGAACTGGTCTAGGGGATTAACATTCTCATCCCAGTGCCCCCGTAAACCTCAAACCCTAGATTCAGTTCCGTGCTCACTCACAGACTTGGGAACTTCTCTAGAGCTCAGCTTCCTCTTCTGTAAAACGAGAAGGACAGCGGCACCTGTCAGAGTTGGCCAACTGCTATAGCAATCAACTCAAAATATCAGTGGCCTGACACAGTAAAATCTTATTTCTTGCTAGAATCATAGTCCAGTCCTGGTTGACAGGGTAGCCTGATTCTCCCCCATCAGTCAGGGTCCTGGGCTTCATAATTACATGGTTCTGGAATCTTCTCTAGTCTTGTTCTCTGCATTCATTTGTTGGATGAGGAAAGAGAGAAGGTGTGGGAGACCGCGTGGGTTTTGTTTTCTAGGCAGGCCTACTAGGGGCTTCCACCCCCTCTGTCCACATTGCAATGCTCAGTCTCAAGGCTACCCCTATCTGCTGGGAGGCTGGGGAATGTACCCTGTGCACCCTGGAGGAAGAGGACATAGAGTTTGGGGAACACATAGTAAACTTCAGCACAGTACTTAATTCAGAAGATTGTTTGGAGGATTTGGTGAATTAATCTACATAAGAACTCATAAAGACCATTGGATTGATAAGTATTAGACTCTTACCTTTATGTTATCTGCAGAGGTGACTATGAAAAAAACTTTAAAGCTGCCCATACTCTTTACCCCCTTTACCAAGCATCTTAATCTAGAGTCATTTTAGACATATTTTGTGTAACTGAGAGGTGTGGGCAAGGAGAAGAGGCCATCTTTTCATAATACACTCCCAAATAATACTGGTCCTCATGGTTACCTTTCCCAGCATAAGCTCATTGTATTATTAAATGATGTCTAAAGCGTGTGACCTAAAGCTCTGAAAGAAGCTGAGATTCACCAGATGGGCTCATACAAGCTGCCACAGAGTGATTTCTTCTAAACAGGGTAAATCAGATCATGTCAACATCCACTTAAAACCCTTCACTGTCTTTCCATTGACTTTAGAATAAAATCTAAATGCTTTATACAGAGTTTGTATCCCCCATCCCACATCCCAGGATCAGCCCTGCCTCCCTCTCCAGACTCATTTCACAAGGTTCTCTCTCCCTCTCCATTCATTCTTTCATTCAACAGCTATTTACCTAGTCTCTGTTGTAGCCACTGGGGATACTGCAGTAAAACAATGCCCCTCCCCCTGTGGTGGGATACGGCAGCTTAGTGTGACCCCAGTCACAAGTGGTTGCCTCTGTGGCTTGGCGCTCGCTACTCTGTTCCCCCAGCCTGGCTCATAGAGGCCATGCAGAAGAGTCACTAAGCCCACAATTACTCCCTCACACCATGCCGTATGCATTCTTTATAGCATGGCACCATCTGGAAAATCCTTTTGCTCATTTGCATTTGTTGTTTCTCTTCCTCTACCACACTGCAGTTCCCATGAGGGCAAGGATCTTGTTTATCTAATTCACTGTAGTATTCTCCATCCCTGTTTTCCTGACACAAAGCAGAACCTCAATAAATATCTGTTGACTGAATGGTTTTTTTTTTTTTAAAGATTTTTTATTTATTTATTCATGAGAGACAGAGAGAGAGAGAGAGAGAAGCAGGCTCCCAAGGAGCAGGGAGCCCAATGCGGGACTCAATCCCAGGACCCTGGGATCATAACCTGAGCCGAAGGCAGACGCTTAACCATCTGAGCCACCCAGGCGCCCTTGACTGAATGGTTTAAGGAATGAATGAACTGACTGGCAGCAACCAACGTATCTGGTGGTGGCCCTTGGGTCTGGGGAGGAAGTGTGAGCTCCATTGTCCTTCCTGATAGCCTGTGCTCACCTTTCCCCTTTCTGACCGTGGTTTTGTAGGGAATGACACCACTCCACTGGGCAGCTTTCCACAACCGGCCTCAACACACTCAAATGCTGCTGAAGAAGGGAGCAGACCCTACTCTTGTGGATAAAGACTTTAAAACAGCTCTCCACTGGGCAGTCCAGGTGAGAAATTGGCCGGTAAACCTGTTTCCAGTTTAGATGGTGTAAAGCAATGTTACAAGTTCTCTGAGTATGTCAGACCTGAAAGGTGGAATTATCAAAGGTGCAGCCACTGCACTGATATGGAGATTATATGTGTGCTAGAGCAAGGAAGATTCATGCTGCCCTCCTCCCGACCCTTCAGAACCAAAGGGCGACAGCAAACCTGTCCCTTTGGAGGATTTGGGTGCATCAGTTGGGGAGAAGAAACCCCACCAAGATACAGAGGGGGAAGAGAGCCTGCTTTGGCTGTTTTATACACACACACACAAACACACCACATGCACACACACACACACCACATGCACACACACAATACCTCTCTTGCTTGCTCTCTTTCTCTCTCCATCCCCATTCTTGCTAAGTAGCTCATGGTGCACCAGGATAAACCTTCAAAGTTTTATTAGGAAAATCCCTTCAAAGTCTTTGGACCATAACTCTCTTCTTCCAAATCCTCCAAAGCAGAGTTATTCCAGGTGACCCTGAGTTCTGTGCTGAGCAATGAAAATCATGCCTCTTAACACTATCCCATGATCACAAAAGGGAGTCTATCTCAGAACACATGACCAAAAAAATCAGAATAGGCCCCAGAAATCTATAGCCCAAAGAGGGGGAAAGTGAGAATAAGGTGAAAGAATGCCCATAGCTCACATTTATTGACGTGTTTTCTATTTTAGAAGAATAGATTAATTCAGAGTTATCTACTCCATCCTTCAGAGGAGAGTAGTAGTATGCATCGTTTCAACAAACTTGCCAGCCCATTCTGTCTTTTGATACCCAAGCAGAGACCCCTCCACTGTTCATCTTCATCAGCCTTGCTGAGCTGCGGCCAGGATCCTTGTGAGAGGGGTTTCTGCCTGCCCTGCCCGCGGTTTCACCCAGTTGTTTCACGTGCCAAGCATGCCAGAGATGGGCACCTGGCACTTTCAGGCCTGAGGTAAAATTGAAACAGAAGTGATTTGGAAACTGCTCTGGTTTTGTCCCTCCAACTTTGGCTGTTCAGTTACTCTGTACCGCGACTAGCTCTGGGCAAGACTGCAAAGTGAGCAAAACTGGTTTTGTTCTCGCCACCTGCTGTAGCCTCCTCCTACCTACTTTCAGTATCTAATCTCCCACCCCGTCCCCCCTCATGCCCGTCCCTGCCCGGGGCCCCGTCCTCTGGCTGGGCCACCGTATGTGCTGGTGCTCAGCTGAGGTGGGAGTGGTCTCCAAATCAAGCATTTCCTGTGTTCACCCTCATCACCCTTGCATGCTGATTCCGCAGATCTGGGATGGGGCTCACATCTCTGCTCCCACGGCCTCCACCCTGCCCCCAATGTAGAGCTACTGCTCTAGTCCCTGCCTTGCAGTGCAATCAGCCGCAGTGCTTGTAAAATGATAGGTTCCCAGGCCCCACTCCAGACCTTCTGATTTGGACTCTTCAGGGGTGGGAACCCCTTCTCTTATCCTGAAAGAGGCCATTTGGCAAAATGAAAAGAACACTCAGTACTCAACTCAGAAAATCTGTTTGCATTGACAGACCTGGTTTTGATCTGAGAAAAATCACCAATCCCTCTTGGCATAACTCTCAGTGTGTCTTTGGGGTATGAATGAGAGTGTGCATATGACAGCAATATGTAATGTGCTAGGTAATTAGAATAGATAACCGTTTTTGTTATGGTTCCTGATTTCCTCCACAACAGCTTAATTATCATACCCACATCTTCTTATACTTTCTGTCTACTAAATGATAGAGCTTTTAACCTGCTACATTGATCGCAGTCCTGTCTGCACTTTAAAATTATCTGAAGGAAAAAAAATAAAATAAAATAAAAAAATAAATAAAATTATCTGAAGAGCTTTTAAGCAATACTGATATGCAAGTCCCACACCCTTAGATTTTCAGCCATTCTGGGGTAGAGCCCAGGTATCCATATTTTTTTAAAGCTTCCCTTCACCCCAGGAGATTGTAATGTGCACCGAGGGTTGAAAACTGCTATGATAAATGAATTCATATTAATGGGTGCTAAAACCTTATCTACTCCTACCTAAGATATTTGCATTTTGACCATGATTTGGTGTAAGCATACTGCGTCATTCATTTATTTACTCAATTGCTTAATATATATTTCTTGAGCACCTACTGTGTTTCTGGCATTGCGGGTAAAAAGGACTAACAAGACAGGTCTCTTCTAAAACCCCTACAACTGTATGAAATATGCTATGTGTGAGTGTGTGAATATTTAGCCAACTGTTTTCTGAGGAAGTCATTCACAACTTTCTTCAATTCCTCAGTGAGAATTGGTGACTACCCCTAAAAGGTTCAGAGTCACACTTGTAGGAGAACCATGCACCCTCTCTGTCCTTGTGGTTAGCAGTGAAATTCAGAAGTGGTGTGTCCTGCCCTTTAATCTGTAAAGAAGACTAAGGGTAATTCCAAATGTCAGCTGAAACCATGATTACACTTGCCTCCTTTAGCCTTCTGGTTCATTTATAGCACAGGACCAGCATTGTGCTCCTTTTACGGTTTTTCCACATGAATGAGTCTATTTCCCGTTGTCATTTATTCCTTTCCCCAAACTTCCTGCTTTTCTCTTGGGCCATATGAGCCCATGTTTAGAGCTATAGCACTTTAAAATAATAAAGCCTCTGTATTTCACCCAGATAACCAGGCAGGAAGGATTGGAAACATTAGGCCCATGAAGTGATTTGGGGTTGGGCTTCTGCCCCATCTCTCAGGGGCCTTGGTAGCTGGTGATGCCCTCCTGTGGGCCCGTTGCCCTCATTCACCTCTCCTGTCTGCCCAGGAGACCCTGCAGAAGTTCAGTCCCCCGTCTTTTTCTTCCTCTCTTCCTCAGAAAGCCCATTGTATCAACTATCATTCTATTCGGAAGATTCTCAAACCTGACCTCTCTCTGAAACTCTAGACTCACATTTCTAGCTCTCTTGGACATCTCCACATCATTTCCCAGGTACTTCAAACTGGACATGTCCAAACTTAACCCATGGTCTTCCCTTCCCATCACATTCTTGTCCTCGTAATAGCCCAAGCCAAAGGGCTTTGCATGGTCCACACTCCTTCCTTATCACCCTTCATATCTAGTTGGTTATCAAGACCCCTCAATTCTCCCTCCTCAGCTCTCACATCTCTGTCACCTCCTTTCCGTCCCCACTGTACAGGTCAGGGTCACAGCAGGAAACATAGCCCAGTCATGATGGGATCAATTGGGCAGAAGTTCCTGAAGAGGCTATTCGAATACCACAGCAGGTTGCCATTAGGGCATATGGGCCTAAGAGTGCATGGGAAGGGGTGGTTACTAAGACACAGCAAAAGATGGAGCTGTAGGGGAGGTCCCAGGACAGTAGGTGTAGCCTTTGATGGAATGACCAAAACTTGGCCTGGCAGAGAGAGAACTGAACGATAAATACCCTAATCTCTGTCCTCCTACACCCATCTCCTGTCATTGTCACTCATTGGCCAAACCCAACCAGAAGCCATAGGGCAAGGGAGCCCATTTGATGCAATTCATACAGGCTAGAGGGAAGAGCAGGATGGAAAAAGATGGGAGAGTAAACCCAGAAGAACAAATGGAGACAATTTTGCACACCTACTGTCACTTTCTTAGATCAAGCTTCTACCATCTCTCATCTGAACAGTTTCAGGATCTGTATTCCTACTTTCAGCCCTTTCCTTGTCCCTTCTATTCTCACATTGCCACCAAGGTTTCTTTCTACAAATTCCAAAGGAATGTATGAACACAATTGTTATTCCACCAAAACAGTTATTATGGTCACTGTTGGGCCTTGGCTCAAAAACTTTTAGTGAGTTCCATTTTTTGGTACAGAACAAACTCCCTGGGCTGGCATTGGGGGTAAAAAGGACTAACAAGACAGGTCCCTTCTAAAACCGCTACAACTGTATGAAATATGCTATGTGTGAGTGTGTGAATATGTTAGCAAACTTTTTTCTGAGGAGGTCATCCACGACTTTCTTCAATTCCTCAGTGAGGATCAGTGACTACCCCTAAAAGGTTGTAAACAAACATTCCCTACGCCCCACCCACTTCCTGACATCTCCTCTTCAGCCCATATAGGCTTTACTCCAATCATACTGAAATATGAATGATTTCTTCAGTACATCACAGAGATTCATTCTGTCTGCACCTTAGTCACCCTCTTCTGTTTTGGTGAAACCCTTCTTGCACTTCTCACATCATCCCTTCCACCTGAAGAATTTCTGCTTATTCTTTCTTATTCCTGAAGACCCAACCGAATGCCACCTTCTTTGTTGAGCTCCCTTTCAGAATTGTTCCCTCTGAGTTGCCCATCTAGTACTTTCTTATGTCTAGGACTGGTGTTGCAAGCAGTGGAATGGCTGATTCTTCCCTTCTAGAGTATGTGCTTAAGGGCAATGTGCTTATAGTTTGTCAGGCTTGTTTCACTCATTTATTTATTGTTCAGCAAATATTTATTGAGAGTTACTCTCTGCTAGGCTTCATTTCAGCAGAAGGATTCCCAGTCAGACATTTAGCAGGGACAAGAGAGAGCCCTCCTGGAGATCTCCATCTTGTCAGACAGCCAGTAGAATTCAGCCCCTTTCTACACACTAACACAGCAAGAAAGGAGATTTTTTTTTCCTCTACAGTATTAGAGAACCTATGAAATGAAGTAGCTCAGCAGTGGAGGGTCAGCATGCCTCATGCCCCATCCCCCCCAATTTCTGTCTTGCCCTAGCTCTCCAGGGCAGTCAGCCCCAGGCTTTGGGGTACAGTGGCCTCTGGAGTCAGGCCAAGCAGTAAAGCTTGTGTCCAAAGGGGCTAAGCATGAAGATGGTTCAGACTTTAGGCTATTAGGTATCTTTTTTATCTGGTTAGCTCTCAACTCTCAAATGTTCACCTTGTGTAGACTGGTAGATGTTCCCTCGAAGCTGTATTCCCAGCCTGATGCATCTGGCTCTGGCTTATGACCTAAAATCCTAGCCTCCCATTTATCTGGTCACCGTCATGCAACAAGTGATGCAAATGGGCCACTGCTTCCAAGAGAAGGAGGGAGGTTGGAGTTCCCTCTAAGAAGAAGCCACAATAGTACTAATTCTCCAGACATGTGTTCGCAAATAACCAACTCAATCAAAATCTCCCACTAAGACCCTTTGGAAGGTCTTCTAGAATAAAAAGCATCTGCAGTCAGAACATTGGAATCTTGTTTTTTAGCAGTCTGCCTGCAGCAAAATTATTATATATTAGTTCAACTTTGTGTGTGTGTGTGTGTGTGTGTGGCAAGGTCTTTAAGAGTGTTTGAGAATTCAAGACAATTCTGACACTGTGTCTCTGGAGATGGCATCAGGTTCCACAGGTGAAGGGTTCAGTCCTACAAGGCTGCACCTCATGCCCCACTTCAGACACCAGTCTCAAGGAGGCTGTTTTCTGTGCTTCTGACTGACCAGCTACAGATTGGAAGTGCCAATGACCTCCTCCTTAGATTCAATTAATTTGCTGGAGTGGCTCAAAGAACTCAGGCAAACACTAACATTTACCATTTTATGAAAGGATATGATAAAGCATAGGAATCAACAGCCAGTTAAAGGGATACATAGGGTGAGGTCCCAAAGAAAGGAACTTCTGTCCTCATGGATTTTGGGGTCTGGCTTGGTAGCACATGGAAACCTTCTGGTTCCCCAAGCATGGAAGCTCTCTGAGAAGGGCCTAAAAGTTGCCCTCTTGGGTTTTTATGGAGGCTTCACTACACGGTCATGATTAAGTAAGTCCTGGGCCATGGGCTGATTCAACCTCTAGCCCCTCTCCCCTCCTTGGAGGTTTTGGGTGGGGGTACTGACAGCTCCAACCCTCTAATCACATGGTTGGCCCTCCTGGCAACCAGCCCCGCCCTTGGGTGGGGTCCAAAAGTCACCTTCTTTAGTAACAAGACACCCCTTTCACCTTTATGGCTCTGAAGCATTTTCAGGAATCTGAATGACCATATATATATTTTTTATAAATCATTATATCACACGAGGCTTCTTATGGACCCTCCCTCATGAGGTATAAAGTGACAATGACTAGCACTATAGGCCCCAGCAGTTTTCAGAGCACATGAAGGCAACCGTATGAATTATCCATGAACCGAAACAGAACAAATACGACAGAAAACAGAGAAACAAATCCACAATCTTCATCTGGTCATCCAGTGCAGAATTCCAGAGCTCCATAAGAATAGGATCTGTACAATATTGTTAGTTCCCCTGTTTAATGACATTTCTCCCAAGGGGAAGCCCCACTCTCCTTTCTTCCTGAGGGCTCTTTCGGGCACCATCCCATTCCTTCTGGTGCTTCTTGGTCTCTGTAACCCCCTTTGGCCTCCCAAGCCTAGAGCCTACCTTTGCCTGACACAGCCAGCTTGCCAAGAAGGAAATGCGGTTACCAGGAAACCGGTGAGCCAAGGCCCCAGCTCACAGACTAGTGCTCTCTCGGGCCCCTCAAATTCCTCTGAGGGTGCACCATGGCAACCCTCAGAGCAGAGGCTTTTAAAGACCTCGTGTTTCACTCTGAAAAAGGTCTCATTTGGCCAGGCACACATCATTGCTACTGCTGTTGCAGCCTAAACAGGAGTTTTTTACTTTCGTTTCTCCACTATGAATATGAAAGATCAAATAAACAGACGGGGTTCCTTTTTATCAGAGACAGAATGGTGTAGCTGTGAAGCACAAGGGCTCTGCAGACAGACTGTCTGTCCTGCTACATCACTTCTTGGCTGTCACCCTGGGCAAGTTACTTAACCCGTGTGCCGCCATATTCTGCTCTACGAAATGGGGATCAGAGGAGGATCTACCCCACAGGGTTGTTGTCAGGATGAAATGAACTGGTGCGTGAAAATGCTTGGAACAGTGCCAGGCACACAATGTTCACTCGATAAAGACAGCTTTTCCCATTATTTCTGGGAGTATCTTCTTATCAGAGAAAAGAAGATACAGTGACAATGTTGTATAAGTGAGAGCTAGGTGTAGAGACAAAGAAGTTCCCTGGAAAATTCAGGACAGAGGCCTTTTGGAGGAAAAAGATAAGGGGTTGGAGTTCTGGAGTGTGTGACACTTCAGCTCCCAGGGGAGCTGCTGACGGGTCCAGAAGAGGCAGGTGCAGAGGTCTTGGGAAGCAGCCCAGGTGTCAGTGTTGGCCACTTCCAAAATGGCTACTCTCAGGGTCAGGAGAGGAGGAAGACACAGGGTGAGGAGATTTTGTTTTTTCTATCTGTGCTTGACGCTCCCTCTTCCACTCAGAGGGAGAACTGTGACAGGGCATTTTGCCCTTGGAATCACCTTGGCAACTTGAATTCCTTTGCTCTTCCAGGAGATTGTAAACAAAATAAATTTACTGAACTGACTGAACTCTTTGCTTCTGTTTTCCTTCTCAAATGGTTGGTACTTTTTTTAAAAGGTGTCAGTGTTGGCGGTGGGGGTGGGGGCTCTTGATTGTTTTAGATGTATTTTAGACTCCTTCAAAATATGTTTAAGTAACATCAGGTGAAAGAATCTTAGAAAAGTTGATAAAGCAGGCACAAAAGCTTGGATGTGTTCAGTGTAGCTGACTTCTGGTAACAGGCATGCCATAGCACTTCACCAACTGATCCAAATAATTTAAAGTCATTAGAGACAATGGGAGGATGGAGGGAGGAGGTGGAAAGAGAGGGTTTGAGTGGAGGAGAAGGAGGAAGCTTGTGGGTAGGGACCGCTTAATGGGCATGTGACCAATACAGCCCTAGTGGGCCCCATGCTCAGAAGGGAGCCCTGTGCTTGGGTATAGTGCTTTGTGGTTGCCATCTGGAAATTCTCATTAATTTTATCTTTGAATTTTTGTTTTGTTAGTGAAGTCAGATAGGACAGTGGCACCGTGGCTCCCAGTATCTTCCTCCCTGCCTCCCTAGGACAAACTCTCAGCCCCCTGGCAAGGGGTCTGGACACAGACTTGGGGAGGGTCAGGATCAAGCATATGCCTGGTTGCAAGAGGGGTCCTTAGACACCCATGAGGGTTTGCTCTAATGGGTGAGAATCTCCAGCCCAAAGGAGCACAACACTAAATAACAAATAAAAATCACTGTGACATGTCAAGAAAGACACCAAGAAGGAATAAGCTTGTGCCCTGCTGTGTAAATAGAGGGCTCCATATTTTCATTTTGCCCTGAGCCCCACACATGATGTATCTGGCCCTGGTTGTAGCATTTAACACCCACTCAGCACTCTTCCTGAGAGCTGTGAGGGCTCCTGGCCCTTGGTCCTGCAAGAGGTTTCAGGACTGTTGTCAGCTGCTGTCCCCTTATGCACTGGAAGCACAATCCAGGGGTCATAGTGTAATGGCTCATTGTGAAGCCAGCAGCCAGCTGAGTAATGGGAAATCCGGAGAGCCAGAGAGCCCAGAGTGCAAATAGACAAGGGAGAGAAAGGAAGAGGAAAGGTGAAATGAATGAGTGCTATTCCATGGAACTGTGAAAACTGACTCAAGTTCTAGAACGCAACCTTGGGGGTACATTAACAGGGTAACAAAGTGGGCAGAAGATCAACAGGAAATTTTACATGGAAAAATGTATCTGGAGGTAGCCGCTGAACAGCGTTTGAAGCATATCAGAATTACAGCTTTTTTAAAAAAATCTAACTCTCTCTCTTGCCCGGGTCTCTGACCCCAGCGTGCTGGGTTTCCAGAATAACAACTTGCCTCTCCCATTTCCTTAACTTGCTCTGAATGCCTCCGAGGGACCTCCATTCCACCCATAAGTCCTAGTGCATGGAGTTCCAAGGTCTCTCTGAGGATTCACTGAGAAAATTAAAATGCTAACAAATTATTTGGATCGTTTTATGATCTTTCCAGAGATACCAGGAGAATCTGAAAGATAAGACTTTTTATTGCATGATATAAAATGGGAATTTCTTTCATTCGCCCCTGAAGATTTATTGTCATCTTACATTGCAAATGCTCATGCAATGTTTTTTTGATTTTTCAGGTCAATAAAAGGTATTCAAACCAGTAATATGCAGATTTTACTCACCTGTTTGTGCAATCTGAAGAGATGTAGGACACTCTTGAGGAAGAATTGGTGGCTTTTAAGGCTGGAACAGTTTACTAAAAAGAGGGTATAATAGCCTCCCTTCAAAGATAAAAAGTTTATTAGATCTGTATAGAGAGATAGGCCCAATTTACATGGTTGCCTGAAGTTCTTTCTTTCTCGTATTTGTTGATTTCTTTATTGATTAGCTACTTAATTATGATCCATTTCCTTTCACCAAGGAGTTTTGGAGATTAAATTCAAGCAATTTGTAGCCATTTGACCATTACTGGATCATCTTGGTCATCATTATGCCACCAGTGTGAGTACTTCTCATGGTCATTTTGTTAACATGAGAATTCACTCTTCAGCTTCTCAGGGGTCTGCCTCTGCCACAGGCGGGGAAAGAAAGCACAGAGATTTGAGCAGCAAGTTGCTGGGTAGGTAGCCCCTGCTTGGACCAGCTCCAATGTCAGTCAACTATTCCTGTATTTAACTGAAGTCCTTCTTAGCTGGCTAATCGTAGAAGACAGCTTAGCTCTTTGGGGAAACAAAAATCCCGGCAGTGACAAGAGGCTAGTGGGAATGTGTAGGAGGGTTTGATAAAATGTGTTTACTTCCCTTTTTTTTTCCTTTTCTTTTTGCATTTGTTTTCCTCTTTGTATTTTATCTCAACGTGTGTAAACAGGGAAGAGCCCCGGGCTGGACCTCATGAACTCCCTTTGACCTCTCTTCCCCAGAGTGGAAACAGAACCCTGTGCTCCATCATCCTGAGCCACCACCAGGGTCCGTCCATCATCAACTACGACGACGAGAGTGGGAAGACATGCGCGCACATTGCCGCAGCCGCGGGCTTCAGTGACATCATTAATGAGCTGGCCAGAGTGCCTGAGTGTAACCTGCAGGCTCTGGATGTGGACGACAGGTATTCGCGGCCACTCAGGACGTGTTGGGGACTACCAGTCATCTTCTCCAAAAGCTAATCTTAGAATAAAGAACATGGTGAAGGGGTTATCCTATATGAGTATCTCCTCACTGCCAGTAATGTTTACCCATGTGCTGGGGACAATAACAACTGCTCTAGTTTAGTCAGGGCAGGAAAAATCATTGTTATGGAGAGAAACGCTGTGACTGTACAGTATTGTCAGATTTTCCACTTTTTGCTAAACGTTCTCAGAAGGCTTTCTGTAGGTCAACTTCCTGCTATACATTCTTTTTTATTCTTAACAGTAAGTCTTATTTTTTTTTTCTTCATTTCTGGATTATGTCATAAAGTTAACAAGTTCTTGTTATCCAGACAAGAGCATGATAGAGGTTTTGTATTCAGAACCAGATAGGACTTTATCAAGCTTTTTTCCCCCAATCATTAAAAATATATTGGCATGGGAAAGTATCCAGAAAGGGGAAGAGACTTATCTCAGAGGTAGTTAGCATTTAAAGGAAGACTTGGACCCTCGTCTTCCAGAGAACTTTTAATCCACATTGCTTTTCATCCCCATGATCAACTATTAGAGCTTTTCAATTACACTCTTTATCTAATCTTTCTTTTGGTTAAGCATTGACTCAATGGAAATACAAGAATAATCTAACAACAAACAAGACTATTGAAAATAAGTAAAAGGCTTACACACTATGTTTGTTTTTTGTTTTTTGTTTTTTTTCCCCTCTTGCAACATTAGCCACCTATTTATCCTAACTTTAGATAAACTCCCAGAAGCACCTCCTACTCCCTGATATCTGAAATCCTTGCAACACAAGGGAAAAATCTTGGATTGCATCTGAGTCTCAGGAGCTGGAGATGGTTAACATGACTATAATTAAAATTAAAGTATAGGTCATTGAAAGTAGATCTTTTCCTAAGAGCAGATGTTGATCCTGAGCAGGTAAGACAGTAGCGGGACTGAAGTTATATGAAGAGAAAAGGTGAATAATCCAAAAGGCGAAAAAAGCAACACATTTGGGGTGCCTGGGTGACTCAGTCATTAAGCGTCTGCCTTCCGCTCGGGTCTTAAAAAAGGAGGGCTGGAGAAGAGTTTGCCTAGTTCAAAGTACTTTTAGAACCAGCTCTGAATGGGGCGCCTGGGTGGCTCAGTCGTTAAGCGTCTGCCTTCGGCTCAGGTCATGATCCCAGGGTCCTGGGATCGAGTCCCGCATCGGGCTCCCTGCTCTGCGGGAAGCCTGCTTCTCCCTCTCCCGCTCCCCCTGCTTGTGTTCCTGCTCTCGCTATGTCTCTCTCTGTCAAATGAATAAATAAAATCTTAAAAAAAAAAAAAAAAAAAGAACCAGCTCTGAAGAGGGTATTTCCCATCCGGCATTATTACACACTTAGCAAAGAAAATCCAGCTCCACAAGCCTCAGGGAAGAGAGTACAAAAGATAAGGTCCAAGGAGAGTTCAAGGTGAAGTAAAGTCTCAAGGAGGATGTAGTTCCTGCTCTAAGGCTCTGCTGGGTAGCCTGCGCTGACAGATCCTGCCCTCTGTTTTGTTTTCATGTTTTCTGCTTCACACAGCTGTGCCTTCACGCTGAAACTGTGAGCTTGCCTCAGTACTAGAATTTTTTCAAAATTTTCAGAGGTGTAAGTACCTTAAGCATTTGTAGTAACTGTGATTTCCTGTCTTTTCCTTCTTCACAGAAAGTGTTTGAAGAAAAGGAAAGAAAAATAAGGCAGTGATTAAAAAAAAATAGAGGGAAAATGTGGGGGGCCCTAGTCCTCCTAGATATTAAAGTACTTTATAGATCTATGATATTTGAAACATGGTGTAGGGGCGCCTGGGTGGCTCAGTCGTTAAGCGTCTGCCTTCGGCTCAGGTCATGATCCCAGGGTCCTGGGATCGAGCCCCGCATCGGGCTCCCTGCTCGGTGGGAAGCCTGCTTCTCCCTCTCCCACTCCCCTCGCTTGTGTTCCTTCTCTCACTGTCTCTCTCTCTCTCTGTCAAATAAAGAAATAAAATCTTTAAAAAATTAAAATTAAAATAAAACATGGTGTAAATTAGCCTGAGATTGATGGCACAGCACATGTGACCCAGAAGTAGCTTATGTGGCATAAATGTCCCAAGTTTCATCAGCGCCTGGGGTCAGACTTGACTTTAATACTCAACCCATTTATCTTCAGGAAAGATAGTCTTCCATCACGTTCCCCCCACTACATGTTTCTGGGAATTCTCTAGGGGATGTTTCCATGTCCTATAAATCATTCCATAGCTGCTGATACCTCAACCAATGCTGCATGCTCAGAGCCATCATTTCCTGCCATTCAGAGACTACCTCCTCGGCCATCTCTAATGAATTTCTTCCATCATGGGCTCTCACCCTCCAACTCCACGCTGTGATGGCTGAAACCAGTCTGCTGTGTTTGCAGGAAGTTTGGAGATAAGAAAGGAATTACAGCTGAGATCACTTGAAATTGGATACTACAGATGGCGCACAAAAGCTCTATGTGTATTAGTTAGGAGTTGTCTATATACTCCCCTTGTTTTTCTGAAAAATATTTTCAGTTTCCCCACTGTTCTTCCGGACCTCTTTTTCCATGTTGGTAGTCCGAAGAATTAAAACAGTCAGTCTTCACAGTTGTTGTGAAGAAATATTTCAAGCTGTTCCACAGTGGGTGGTCATGTGTTAGTAAACCTGATGAAATTGATGTCCAGCCCTTCATCTACTGAATTCATTGGCAATATATCCTCTAAACAGGATGGCATAATCTGGCTGGTGCCTCATCCTATTTCATAATAAACATTGTCTGGAGACCTCTCTCAAGTAGGGTGGAATGAATCACATCTGCCACATATTCAAATAAGCACTGTGATTGATCACTATATTGAAAAAAAATATGGTCCTATTAAGTGGTCTCAAATTGCTGCCCATAGCATAATCTGAGGTGAAGGATGCTTTGATTGACAGGAGATACAATCCACACCTCGGGGCACTGGCCACACTGGGGACAAGGCTACTCTCCAAATATTAAGGCTCATATACCTTCATAGATAGCCCCAACTGAGCCCTTCTCGGTTGAGCCCCTCAGCTGCCTCCATGTCTGAGAGCCCACTTGGCTGCCCTTCTGCCCAAGGTTGAGGCCCCACCACAAAGCCAAGGAGAAGCTGTCCATGCCCTTCTTTCCTGCCTCAGGACTGAGCGTTTCCCAGGGCAATTTATAAATTACAGTATTTTCTCCCAGTCCCTTGCTTTTTTTTCCTAAGAAAATACTGGTTTTACAATTTAATAAAGGCTTAGATACTGATGAATATATACCTACCTTCTGGCTGATGAAGGGCTTTCTAAGCATAAAGTTATGAAAGAAATGAAAGTGAAGAGATGATTAATGGTTATTTTTTTTAATTTTATGGAAAATCACTAAAAAATTAAAAGTCAAGTAACAAATTAGAGAAAATGTTTGCAAAAAGATTGATACCTTTAATACATAAAGAGCCCACATAAATAACAAGAAAAACTAATAATCTAACAGAAAAACAGCCAAAAGATATTAAGAGTCATTTCAGTGAGGAAACTCAAATGACAAAAATGTATTTCAAAAGTTCAACTTCACTATTAAAGAAATGCAGAAGAAAACAACCCTGAAGTATCATTTTGCCTACCAAATTGGCAGAGGTTTTTGAAGGCTCTGATAACACTCAGTTTAGGGAAGGAATAGGGACCCAGCTGGTAGGTGGCTAAATTGAGTCAATGTTCTTAGAAGACAGCTTGGCCCTGTGTATAAAGAGCCTGAAAATTATCCACAGCCTTTGACCCACTACTTCCTCTTCTAGGACATTCTCAGGAAGGCCAGAGAAGGCAGTAGGCCAGGGGATGCTTAGAATTAGAGGACAGGCTCCGACAGACACACCATCATCCTGAAGCTGCATCTAATGCTTACCACTTCCACGGCCTACATAGCAACGTGTGTTTCAGGCCGTGCCCAGACTTTGAACAGGACCTGTCGCCAGCTAAGCAACCTGGGCCATGTCTGTGCTCTGACTCTTGTGTTGTTCCCCTGTGGTCCCCCAGGACCCCGCTGCACTGGGCTGCAGCTGCAGGGAAGGCAGACTGTGTCCAGTCACTGCTGGAGCTGGGCATGGACAGCAACCTGCGAGACACCAAGGAGAGCACGCCCCTGGCCTACGCCCTGTACTGCGGCCACGCGGCCTGCATCAGACTCCTCTCCCAGGAGAGCAGGTGAGTGCACCAGCAGGCACTGGTTTTCTTCCTCTCAGCGATGTATAAAATCGGTTACAATTGTTGAACTTGCTGATGTACAAAGCCAGCATTACCTTAATATTGTGTTTGCCATTGTCTAACAGAGGGTGACATGTTCTCAACTCGGTGGAGCAAAATGACAGTCACGAGCCCAAATCCATCAGCCCTGATGCCCGCTCGACTGGCACTTCTTTCTTTTTTCTCCCTTTCTTCTTCCCTTTATGCCATGGTCTCTTCATCTTCTTTTTTTCCTTAATCAACAATTCTCAAACTTTTTGTTCTCAGGACCCTTTTGCACTTCTAAAAATGGGGAACCCCAGAGAGCTTTTGTGGACGTGAGTTACACCTATCGATATTTATGGCATTAGAAATTAAAACAAATTTTTAATAAACTATTTATTTAGTTATTCACGTAAAGCAATATTAACCCCATTACATTTACATGTTGACATAAATACCATGTTTTTAGTTAAAAATAACCTATTCTCCAAAACTAAAAACAAGTTGTAATGAGAAGAATAGCCTAGCTTCACATTGTTTTGCAGATCTCTTTGATATCTTAACAGAAGCCTGATACAATACAGCTGAATTCCCATATCTACTCCTGTGTTCCATCTCTTGCAATACTTTGTTTTGATTGAAGTGTCTGAAAAAAATCTGGCTTTGCGTAAACATGTAGTTGGAGAAGAGAATATTTCAGTGGTGTTGTGAGATAATTTTGGGTACTTTTTCTTTGATATTACACCAAAACTTGACAAGTGTTAGTTTCCTAAATGTTAGTTGCAATGTGGACTGTCGGCATATCAATGATCTTTTTATACTCTGTTGTGTCAAAATCCATTAGTCTACCTTGCACTTTAAATGGGTTTTATACCCATGCATGACTTTATAACATCTTGCTCTGGTCATTTGGAAAATACTGGTTCAGTTAGTTGTGAATATCTTCCAAATGACACATTTCATTATACAATTTTTAAAAATCACGTTTGTTAATATCACCACTGATCTTATCAGAAAAGCCTTTATGTATCAGGAAGCTGTCAAGCTTACAGCATGCATACAGGTTTTTCAAAATTCTAATTTTTGCTTGAAAACTGGACTTTTGTCATTGGCAGCAATTCCTGTCAATTGTTTACCTTGGAATGGCAGGCTTATTTTATTCATTTTTGAGAAAATTTCTGCAAATAGGCAACTCCAAATAACCATAGTTTGTCTGTGAGTCATAAAAATGGTGTTCTGTGAAAAAAAAAAGTGCCTGGGTTAGCTGGCAACTCAATTACACAAGTGTTTTGCCTCAAGACAACTGTCATACTTCATTATATAGTGGAATTGCTTACGAGTACTTCCTGTTTTGTCAAAAAATGTATACTCGAAGGTTAATATTTAATAAAATTAATCACTTTTACTGGACATTAATAAGTTAAATGATAATTTTTTTAAATGTAAGTCCATTGATGCTACTGTCTTGATTTGTTCCAAGGAGCCCAATACTTTCACTCACTATCTCAATTGTACCCTTGGAGCAAAAAGCAGCACAGTGAAAAAGACATCTTGATATTATTATGAATATAGTTTTAACCTCATGGAACCCCTGAAGACTATTAGGGACCCCACCCGCAGGGTTCAGTGGACCGCACTCTGAGACCCCACTGGCCTAAATCACAGTCTGTAACAGAAGGAGGAGAGATTGTAGAAGACACTTATGTAGGATTAATTCACACAGGGAAATAGTCTCTACAGGTCCACTTTAGAGAATGTTAGAGATCCCCTGGGGCTCTCTCTGGTAATATCAGGGGTCCAGAAGTTGTGTTCAATAGTTCAAAAAGCCTAGTGGAAGATGAAAGAAGAAAGATATAAATACATCATGGAAGTAAAGATTCAATTACACACTGTGTGACCTGTAAAGAAAAACATGAATTATATGCAGTCAAGTGGTGATGTTTTTCAAATTACAGATTACAATATCTCACTCCAAAAAGTAATGTTGCAATCTGGCTTTTAGGACATGCACATGGGTCAGGTTTCATCATTAACTCGTACCACAGAAAGCACTAAGTCAATTGTGGCCTCAAAAGAGAATAACAGAATTTTCCAAGGAACAAAAACAGAATGGTGCCTCAGGGAAACTCACCACAGCAGAGGAACCAGCCGGACAACTGCTGACCTTTTTTTCTTTAGAATTTGCCTGCCCATTGGGTATTGCTCACTTTGCTTCTGCTGCCACGCCCGATCTCTGGCATACACACTTCCTCGAGCAGCTGAAGCCCAGACAAAAGCTTCTTCCCTTGGTTTCCCTTAGTATACTTTTTTTTAAGTATTTTTTCAATAGGAAATTCAGTAAAAACTGAAAGGGAAGCGAAGAACGTCCAAATAGCGTAAAATGGGCCAGCTTCCTGAAGTAGATAATGTCCGAGCTCTGCGCAGATCTGCTGCGATCTCTTTCAGAGAAAGCCCAAACCACACTTCCCCCACCTCTGCGAGCATACCCCACTCCCATTAGTTGAAGCCTCAACTCATGCTTGACCTTCATCTCTGTGACTTAAAACTTACACTCCCACTGTCCTTGAGAAGTGAGGTTCAGCTTAGGTTATCCCTTGGTGAAAGGAGATTCTCTAGAGGTAAATTTTGTGAAAGGACAGCTCCTGAGGAACTAAGAGGAATCTAAGAAATAACTGGGCTGAGAAGTGACTATGGCAAGGAAGGAAGTGACAAAGGGTGTTGCAAATTCCTCCACATCACCTTTGACTTGACACGGCTTTGGGGTGTCTTTGGATGACCTCAGACAACCTTCTCAAGCAGATGGAACAGAAGGAGGTTTTTTGGGTTTTTTTGGTTGGGGATTGTCTCTATTTCCTATCTCCTCATAGCATCCTTGTTATTTTATATCCCCATAGAACAGAGCCTACTCGACCCCTTCCTTCCCAGAACAGTAGACCCCAGAAGAAGGAGGGACGATTTAGCATGCTCAACCAAATCTTCTGCAAAAACAAAAAAGAAGAGCAGAGGGCCTATCACAAGGATCACAGCAGGGACCGACACAGGGGGGAGCACACCTCGGAAGTCGATGACATCATCACCACCTTTGACAGCATCGTGGAGACCAACTGCCAAGACGAGCCTGGTGATCAGGTGGCTATGATCGACTTTAAGAAGAGAACCTTGGAGAATTCAAAATATCTCTTGCCAGAAAAGAAGCCTCTGGCCCATAAGGGGCTTCCACCAATCAGAACGCAGAGTCTCCCTCCCATCACCCTGGGCAATAAGTTTCTGGTGGCTTCCCAGGGGGCCACTTCCCAAGCTGGCCTGAGCTCCGGTACTCATCAGATGGCCCAGCGATCTCAGAAAAGCCGAAGCGAGCAGGACTTACTGCACAACAGAACTGGCTGCCAGACATTGCTAGATAACCCCTGGAGAGGTGATTCTAACCAGGTGTTCTGTAAGGCTTGGACTGTGTCTTCTTCTGATAAGCTGCTAGACAGATTGCTCACCAGCAGGTCTGGTCAGCAGGAGGTCTTGGGGCTGCCCCATCTTCCTCACCTACACAATCCTTCATCAGGTATTGTCCTTGCTTCCTTCTCCCTCATTCCGGGCAAGCTCTCTCTATGTGAGAAATGTTTCCTGTAGTTCTGGGTGAGGAACTGGACTGACGGTAGTAGCCTAGAGGGCAGGGCCAGAACAAAATGGTGATTAGGGCCAACTTTTTTCCTTGAATCCATTGGATTCAAGATCTCCAGGCTGTGGAAGCATTCTGCTTTTCCACCCTGAGAGCAGTCATCATGTTGAAGTATGTGCCTTCTCATCTTCCCAGCAAATATGTGTGGTGACTGGCAGATTCAAGCGGGAATGTTAGTATTTCCAGTAGCAAAGATTCTTAACCAGGGGTAAGTGGCAAAATCAATTATGAGGGCTTGATTTGTTTGTGTGATGGCTTGTTTTTAAATCAGGTGTTCAATCCCTACTCCAGACCTACCGAAGCAAAATCTTGGTGAGGGAAGAGGGAAAATGGCAATGCTTTCTGTGTATCCACGTAGAAAGGAAACACATTCACACATTAATGGCTCAAGTTTCCATGCATTCCAAAGGCTCACATTGCATTTCTCCCTCCTGTCTCTTCCCCCAGCTACACAGTACCCCACATCAGAACTACTGATGTTATTTTTTGTATTCTTCCAGAGATGTTTTATACACGTGTGTGCACACACATATACACACACATGAAATATTTATACATAAGGACATATCCCCCTTTTAAATAAATGTATCACACTGAAGAATTTGTTTTTATACACATACAAACAATATGTATCTAATCACCCCTTTTAAATAAATGTATCACACTAAAACATTTAATTTTTTAGATGGGCCACAGTTGATTCTGATGCACACCAGAGAAAGGGAACCATTGTCGTAAAGCAGAGGCTATGAAACAGCTTCCCAAATCAGTTCATTACCACAGTGTCTTGTTTTGTTTTCAAGTGAGTTAATGGCTAATGTTTAAAAATCATGAAGTTTTACATAAAAATCGAAAATTCTAGCTTCTCTTGAGAAATTAAAAAGTCAGGCAACACTGAACCCAAATCCCACTTGGTCCTAATGGGCTGGATGTGAATAACCACAGTCCCCTTCGACACCAGTTGGACGTTCCTGTCCCCATTTCAGTGCAATCCAGCACACTCCCTAGTATCTCTCCGTGGAATGTCCGGTGTTTTTATCCACGGCTTTCTGTTGTTTTCCTTATAGTAGGGTTGAGAGGGAGAAAAAATGCTGTATCTTGAACCCCTATTTCTGTCAAACACAGAAGAAGGAAGGACCAAGAGGAGGAACATGCGTATTTGGAAATGTAAAATATTCCTTCCTATTTAATACGCAGCATGAGTCTGGCTCTCTTCTGTCATTTCTAGGTGCCTGCTGTCCGAAACATGTGAGGTAGAGTATGGCTCCCCACATACAGATTTATATGTACTGAAGCACAGAATAAATATGAATGAGCACAGGAAGGCTATTTCCCAGTATCTGAGAAAAACTCCACCCAACATTTTACTTCCTCCACAAAGCACTGAAGTGTGTGGTTAGTGGTATAGATAGTGTTTTTGCTTTGGTTCTACAGGAGGTTAAAGGAAGGAAAGATATTGGTCTTCATTTTTTTGGACACTTTAGTGGCCTCCAGGGCCTCAACCCAGCCTCCTTTCTGGATTTGGTCCTGTCCTGGCTAATACCTTCTCTCTCTTTTTTTTTTTTTTTAAGATTTTATTTATTTATTTGAGAGAGAGAGAGAGCACATGAGAGGGGGGAGGGTCAGAGGGAGAAGCAGACTCCCCGCTGAGCAGGGAGTCCGATGCGGGACTCGATCCCGGGACTCCAGGATCATGACCTGAGCTGAAGGCAGTCGCTTAACTGACTGAGCCACCCAGGTGCCCAATACCTTCCCTTTTGAAAAGCTTTTGAAATTTGTGAAAATCCTGTTCTTTTTCTGTTCCCAGGACAGCCTTGGTCTGTCTTTTCTCTGTCAGTTACGACTGGGCTCAGTTGCCTGTAACAGAAACCAAAGTAGCAGCGGCTTCAATCACATTGGACTTTATTGCTGTCACAGGAAAGAAGTCTGAATTAGGCAGTTCCCAGGTGCTCCATCATCACCAAAGGCCTAGGCTCCTTCCATCTGCATGCTCCACAGCTTCTGTTATGGCTAACTAGAGAAGGAGGAAAGGAGCACAGAGAGGGGAAAGATGGATATGCCTCCAGCTGAATCAGCTCTCGTTAACTAGTTCCCCATGTCTCTCTCACATCTCATTGGCCAGAACTCTAGTCACATGGTCATGCCTATCTGCAAGGGAGGTTGGGAATTGTAGTCTTTTATCTTGGCATATGGCTGTCCCTCGAAAATTGGATTTTTGTTTTGAAGAGAGAAGAGAATAGATATTGGATAGTGAACTAGTACATTCTGTCACTGGTGCCATCTAAAACCTTCTATATTATTGGAAATAAAAGGAAATTCAATAAGCTTGCTTTGAAAACTTGCTTCATTTGCCAGTGAGGTAACTTGAATAGTCCTGGGGTTGCAGAATAGCAGAAAAGAAGCAACAAAATTCTCCAAGGGAATCTTAAATAATTAGCTGTGGCACATCAAAGCATTTATTTTTTCAAACCAATGTTTTTAGGCACTGGTAATAACTAGGAGCCATTCTAGGCAACTGAGTTGTGATAAAATAAATCTCCCAAGAATCTTCAGCCTATAAATGAGTTTTTAAAGATACGGATTTGCTAAAATGATTGTGCAACTGACTTTAAAGCAATTTTCTTCTCATGTTTAGATAGAAGATTATATGGTCTTTATAATGGTTAGAGTCTCTGTCATTCTAATTTGTCGAGAGGCAGAATACTCCAGTGGTTAAAACATCTGGGTTTAGGGGCGCCTGGGTGGCTCAGTTGGTGAAGTGACTGCCTTCCGCTCAGGTCATGATCCTGGAGTCCCGGGATCGAGTCCCGCATCCGGCTCCCTGCTCGGCAGGGAGTCTGCTTCTCCCTCTGACCCTCCCCCCTCTCATGTGCTCTCTCTCATTCTCTCTCTCTCAAATAAATAAATAAAATCTTTTAAAAAAAAATCTGGGTTTAAATTCCGGCTCTGTCACTTATTTGCTGCTACTTAATCTCTGGGCTTTTGTTTCTTCACCTGAAAAAACTGGGAGGAAAAAACCTAACATAGGACTGGGAGTTGCTGTTAAGATTAAAAGAGTAAAGTACTTAGAACAGTGATTTGAATATAGTGTTGTACACACAAGGAAGTATTTGGGTTTTTGTTTTTTGTTTTAAAAAACCATGTGCCAGGCCCTATACTAAGCACTATGCTTCAGATACAAGCTAGAAATGACCTTGTTTTAAAGATAATGAAATTTAAGTGAATGTGCTAGTCAACTGCTTCATTGCTTTCACATCTAGGCTTTTCCCTCCAGCTCTCTTCTGTCTCTCAGGGAACAACCTTCCTAGACTTCCTTGAAGCTGCTTCCAGGTACTTTGGCCAAGTCCCAGGAGGCGCGGTAGAAGGAGAAGAGTAGGAGAATGAGGGAAAGCAGTGTAGTTGTACACAATGTCCCTCGGCTTCCTCTGGAAGCCCCAGTGACGGTTCCATCCTCTCCTTCCCGCCCCCACCCCCCACAGCTGCTCACTGTGGCTCTGGCCCCCACGAGCTTCTACCTCCTCTTCCTCTCATCTCACCAGCCTAAGGGGGGTTGCTTTTTTTTTTTTTTTTTCATATAACAGCTCATCTCTGGATTGTCCTTCTACCCTCTCTTCATTTGTCTTCTTAGCTTTTCTATCGCAGACATAACCAACAGTCTATACGAAATTCCCTGTTTGAAAGACCAGGAGAGGTCTCTTTTTTCCTGGATGAGCCCTCATTGATAAAGCAAGACATGTCATCTCTCTGAGCGAGTTTCTTACTCATCCAGAGGCTGAGACCATTATGTCTCATGAGGCCCTTTTCAGTTATAATTCACATGGCCTAGAATAGTCAAAACGGTTTGCTCAAAGTCTTACAACTAATTAATGACATAATCAGCACTCAAACCCAGATCTCCTAAATAGCAAGTATCACCGTGGCAATGTATTTCTCTCCTGAAATCTCAAAGTCCAGTTTGTTAGTATACTTACCAATTTACCCACGGTGCGATGTGCTTAGAAATTACATTGTCCTTCCCAAAACAAAAAGATTTTCCTGTCTTATGGATTTTATTTTTGTGGACATTTTTAACCCAATTTGAAATGTTGTTTTTAGAACTACTGAGGCTTCTGGACTACAGTTATGAGGGTTCACTTAAGTGGTTTAAGTTGTTTATCTAGCACATTTCAACATTGATCTCCCATATTTGATACGAAGTCTAATACGATAAAGCAATCGGATACTGTAAGTCATACCACTGCACCCACCACTGATTTAAACTTGGATAGTCCCTTTAGCTTTGGATTTTCTCTTTTCCTGCCCTAGCGTTTAGTAGAAATAATAGGGTCTAGCAGTCCTACTGTTTGAATTCCTGGCAGCCAATATCCTGTGCTTGCATCAGCAACTCTGAACATTTAACTGTAATGATTATTACTTAACATTCATTGAGACCTGTCAGTGGGCTAGATGGAGAGAGATGCGGGATGAGGCACTTAACCTAATGAGGAAATTTGGAGCACATCAGCTTAATTCATTGTGAGCAGCTTCCAGAGAAAATGGAACAGAAAGCTCTGTGGTGTTTGCTACCAGCCTGGTTATTTACAAGCCATCACACTGAAAGTAAGAAAGTGCTCGCTTCCCTTCTCCTTCAAGAGAGAACTTCCTTCTCCCCCGTTTTCTAGACTATCCCAGCAGCAATGTGCTCTCCTCCCTGATCCTGTAGAATCTGATCCTGTGACCCCTCTGTTTAAACTCATCAGAGGTGCTGCATCTTTTCCAGGACAAAGATCAGATTCTTTAGCTGGTAAACAAAATGCTCCCAGCATGACTGGGCCTCACTTCCCATTCTCAGTGTCTGGGCCTCACATCTCCTATCCTTTCCCCCGTCCCCTTGAACACTTCCTTGAATGTCTCTCAGTTCCCTGATAACCCATACCTTTCACTCTGTGGCATTGGTGCCCGTGTTATTTTTTTTTTTATTTTTTTTATTTTTTTAAAGATTTCATTTATTTGACAGAGAGAGACACAGCGAGAGAGGGAACACAAGCAGGGGGAGTGGGAGAGGGAGAAGCAGGCCTCCCGTGGAGCAGGGAGCCCGATGCGGGGCTCGATCCCAGGACCCTGAGATCATGACCCGAGCCGAAGGCAGACGCGTAACGACTGAGCCACCCAGGCGCCCCGGTGCCCGTGTTATTTATACCTTCTGTCCACTGTGTGCTTCGCAGATTTGTACAATCTTTTTTTTTTTTTAAGATTTTATTTATTTATTTGACACAGAGAGAGACACAGCGAAAGAGGGAACACAAGCAGAGGGAGTGGGAGAGGGAGAAGCAGGCTTCCCGCAGAGCAGGGAGCCCGATGCGGGGCTCGATCCCAGGACCCTGGGATAACGACCTGAGCCGAAGGCAGACGCTTAACTGAGCCACCCAGGCGCCCTAGATTTGTACAATCTTTTAAGAACCAGCTCAAAAGCCACCCTTGTCTCAAAGTCACCCTGACCTCTGTAGGAGCTGTGGCTCTTTCTTACTATGAACGATAGAAGAACAGCTCCACCTTGTTGAGCCTCCTGTGGGGCAGATAGTGAAGTGCATACTTCCCCTTTGACAGCACTTCGGGAGTTCTTAATCCCTATTCTGGAAATGAGGAAATGGAGGCACAGAGAGGTTAGCCCATCTGCTTAAGGTCACAGAGCTAGGTAGGAAGTGACAGAGCAGACATTCAAGTGAGCTCTGTGGGATTCAAGATACCTCCACCTCTCTGGACCCCTCTTTCCTATGTGATGCCCTCACACCACCATTCTGGGGCTCCAAAAGAATAAGTTAGCCCGTTTTTCTTCCAACATACACTATAATCCCCTCCTGAGCACCTTGCCTTGTCCTCTTCTTGCTCTAGGCTCAGGAATACGGTGAATACACAATAGATGAGTGCTGAATTTCTTTAGTTGCTTAACTAAATTCCTTTGTTTAACTGTGAAAACCCCTCCTGCCTTTTGAATCTAGGACAGTGGTCCTTGACCCTGTCCCCAAGGGCTGGATGCTCCCCGAGGTGCCTGCAGCACAGATAAAAGAGCTTTGGGCTGTGTACAGCTCCACCCTGTCCTTCAAAACTGAGCCAAATGCCAGTGCAGAATGAAGTTGAGCTCTCCCCCCACCTCCCAAATCACTGCCGCATCCCTTTTCTGCCCATCTCGCATCCTGTAAAAATGGCTTTGGCTGCTAGGAAGGCAGGATGGGCTCTATGTCAGACAAACCTAAGTTGGAGCCCAGGCTCTGTCACTTTCCATTAAGTGACCCTGAACGCATTTGAGAACGCCTCCAAGCCAGGGTCCTCATTTGTAAAATGGGGGTGATGATGGTATCTATGTCACAAGGGAAAGTGATTGTTTAGATTCAATGAAATCATGCCTATAGCATTCAGCCCAGTCTCTGACAGTCGTAAGTTCTCAGTGAACATTATCCATAATTATCATTATCTCATTTCTTGGTTTTGCAAATTTCTGTTCAAATGGTCATGGATAAATAAGGTATGAGTTGATATGGGTACTTGCTGTAATTACTTACTGTTATTCTACTCAGGGATGTTTTCTTTTTAAATAGTAGCTTATGAAGTTATTTGACCTTTAGCATACAAAGGAATAAAAATATAATACCCACCAGAGAGACTGGAAATTTTGCTCAATTTTCATCAAATGGCAGTGCTCAGATGTCTGCCCTTACAATATGTCGTCGGACTCCCCTACGCAGATGGACAGGGGATCTTGGCTAGTGCTTTTCTCCCCTTATTCTAAGGAGTACTCGGCCCAAGCAGAAGAATTAAACCCATCAGCAGTCCTATAGTTGTTTTGATTCTTACAAGACTACGAGGCAAAAGATCGAATGAATACATTCTCCACTCTCCAGGAGATCATGTTAAACACTTCACAGAATAAAACTGTAATAATTACTAATGTTTCTTGAGCGTTAGCCTTGTAAGCTAAATGCTTTACATTTGTTCTCCTACTTTATTTTTATGACAAGTGATAAAGACAGATACAATTATTTTCACCATTTTGTATGTCAGGAAATTGAGGTTTAGAGAGGGAGCATCTCTTGCCCAAGCTGGCAAATGAGTCTAATCCTGTCCCATTTGGTCAACTATTTAAAAGGACCTAAATAACTTGGGTATTCCTTTCTATTTTCAGATATTTGGATCGCTCTTTTATAATCAGTATTGTGTTGATAAATATTTAACAGCTGGCTCTCCAGAAGGATCAGTGCTTGCTGATTTCCATGGTGTAAATACTTCTACCTTGACCGATGCCTAGCCACCACTGTGATGTCAACCCCCTCACTAAAGTCCTGAAATTGTCACCATCGGTTCCCAAGAGCCAGGACACATTGCTCCAGCAGAGCACTGCTTATAGCCTATAGTAGAGAATAGCCATCTCCCAGGTGACTTCACCCAGATCCCATCTTCTAGGGCAGTGATGCTCAATCCTATTGCACACTAGAATCCCTTGGGAATGGATAAAAGTCTGATGCCCTATTCCAGCCCCAGAGATTCTCTTTTAATTGATCTGGGGTTTGGCTAGGGCAGCAGTGTTGTTGTTGTTTTTTAACTCCTCAGATAATTCCTATGTGCAACCAGCATTGAGAAACACTGATCTAGAAAAATATATCCCACTTATCTGTGTCATTCACCACAGATTTGATTGATACGTTATACTTTATACCCTATTTTATTTTTTCAAACTTTTAAGTTTTATAGAGTGGGTGGCCAACTGTGCTTGTTTATAAAATTTTATTTCAATTAATTTATTCAAGAATTGATTTCCCACATCTTTTTCTTTCATTGAAACAGTGACTGGCATATAATAGAAACTCAATAAAGTGTAGCTGTTATGATTTTGGTTCTTGTTAGCATCTTAAACTCGGCGATCTCTAACAACTTCATGATTCTCTTATCCATTGGATTTTATAATTCGCCCTTGGTTATGTCTCAAATGATTGATACCATTCTGTTTGTCCCCAGGACAAAATTTTCAGCATTTCTCCCCAAACAGAGCCCAGATCAGGGACCTTCCTATCACTCGGAACAACCTAGCTCCCCTGCCAGACCAAAAATGTAAGTATTATGAAACTTCTTCAGCTTCCTTTGCAAGTGTTAACATGTCTAGATGCAACTAACTCTTATTTCAGTTTACTTTCGTTTTTTGAGGGAACATGAGGCGCCAAAACTTGTAAATTACAGGAAAATACAAGAGAAGCAGTCTTTAAAGCTTCATCCAAGTTGGTAATGCTTGTTTAGAAAAAAAAAAAACTCCCTCCCTTGAGGAATTTTTATGTTTGGATTGTAAAAACAATGACTGAAGTTTATTTAGCTATGTACTATTTAATGTGTTTAAGAAGGTGCTTTAAAAATTCTTCTCTTGGGCACCTGGGTGGCTCAGTTGGTTGGGCGACTGCCTTCGGCTCAGGTCATGGTCCCGGAGTCCCGGGATCGAGTCCCACATCGGGCTCCCAGCTCAGCGGGGAGCCTGCTTCTCCCTCTGACCCTCTCCCCTCTCGTGCTGTTTCTCTCTCTCTCTCAAATAAATAAATAAATAAAATCTAAAAAAAAAAATTCTTCTCTTTTTTTTTGTTTTTTAAGATTTTATTTATTTATTTGAGACAGAGAGAATGAGAGACAGAGAGCACGAGAAGGAAGAGGGCAGAGGGAGAAGCAGACCCCCTGCTGAGTAGGGAGCCCGATGCGGGACTCGATCCCGGGACTCCAGGATCATGACCTGAGCCGAAGGCAGTCGCTTAACCAACTGAGCCACCCAGGTGCCCCAAAAAAATTCTTCTCTTAAGACTGGTCTCTTGACATTGGTTTCCTTACTATGATGAACAGGTACAAATATGTGTCATTCCTGTACTCAGAAGCTATGCATCCCTAAACAGAAAGGAATAATCATGTAGATGCTGTTCACCCATATTGCTTTTGACATTATTGATTTATTCTATAATATTTTGTACAAAAATTTCTTACAATATAAAATATTAAATATATTCCATTCAGCCAGTGATCTTCAAGTTTGAGTGTATTTGAAGTATTACCTGGAATGCTTGTTATACAGATTTCTGGGCCCCACACCCCAGAAATTCTGAGTTTGTATATCCTCATATATGTAGTAGGAGGCAGGTTCTATTATTATTCCTATTGTACAGATGAGAAAACTGAGTTCAGAGAGGTTACATGATTTGCCCAACATTACTTAGGTAGTAAGTAGCAGAGCCGGGAGCAAAACTATAAGACACAGAGTCAGCTGGCTCATGCAAACAAGCAATACTGGATTCTAATTGCCTTCCTTTCCTCTTCTTTCTATCCCAGCCCCGTCATTTATAACATGTATGCGAGCATGCACGTTCTCTCTCTCTCTCTCTCACTCTCTCTCCCCATACCCTCTTAATTGGAGAGGTTGGATGATTTAAGAGCTGCCCTGTTTCAGACAAGTTTCTTAACCTTCAGTTTCCTCCCTTAGCCTATAAGTGCCAGCCTGATAAGGTTGTTGGGAGGATTACATGAGGTAACGTATGGAAAACACTGGCAACTGTTTGCACAGAATAAATATCCAACATGTCTTTTCTGCCCCAGGCTGTAGTTTGGAAGGGACCAATCAAGAGTTCTAGGATTCCTTAGGTAAGAACAGTGAACCATGGGGTCTTAGTAAAACCCTGTCCTTCTGCAGAAAAGGAAAGGGAGAGGTAGAGATGTATGTCCAAACTCACACAAAGAGTTTGTAGCAGAAACCAAAATCTCTTCCTTAACAGATCCATTCCTCTGCTTTGACTGATTTCTGTAAAAGTGAGGGTTTGGGATGGTGTGAATTCAATCACTGGATGAAATTCAAGCCTGAAGTTGTCTTTAAGCAGGAATGACTCACAAAGATATCTAATTAACTAGTCACTCGGCCTTGAATCCTGGTAGGGCTTGGAGAAGCCAGAGAGGGGGTTTTCTTTGGCAGAGCCCAGGAGCTTTTTGCTCTTCACAATTAAGTGTGCGGAGAGAAGTGAAGATAAAGATCTTAGATCAACTCCAGCTCTATGAAAAAGAAATGGAAAGGTACAGAGGGCTTTTCCTAAGAGAACCCCAAGAACCTTTTGAGGTTCGCATAAAAGGGTAATACAGATGTCTTGGGGCTCATTTAGAGCGTTATGCTGACTTGGCCATCAACAGCTACTCCACCCCAGGAAAAGAGAGCTCTGCCAGGCACGCAAGGCCCAATCACGTTTTGATCAAACTTGGCCCCGTCCTGTGTTTGTGCACATTTGACATCCCTGATGACATGTGGGAAGCCTGAATGGATAGAGACACAGCTTTCCCCTGCAGCCAGGCTCTGAACGAGACAAGCTCCTTAGAAATGCCTCCACTCCTTTAGAAATAACCTCGTTTTCCCACAGCCATTCCTCCTGAGACTCTGAGAGAAGCAAACCTTGAAAGTCTCTCGTTCTATCCTTTCTCCCCAGTTCTATCTGGAGGACCTCTACGGACCAACCGAGTGCTTCCTGCTATTCCAAGCCAACGGGGACACAACACAGCAGCCGAAGACAGTGAAAGCCTGGCCAATCCCGCCACTGACGAAAATTAACTGTGCGTCCCTGGTTGTAAAAATAGAGATTATATATATTTTCAACCGTCAAAGGATGAGATTACTCTAGAAAACAAAGACTGATTTAGTAAATTGTGTTCTAGAAGCCATTCACAGTTTTATAACATTCCAATGATATTTCCCAAATAAGCGCTTGGAATCTTTGTATATATATTTTAAGTCTGTGAGTTTCTGTGATGTCTCCATGCCAAAATAAAAATCACAATATGTTATCAGTAGGGAAACTGCTATGTTTGGTTTGCATTGTGGTATCAGCAGATTTTTTTTTTCCTGAATGATTTTGTTTTAAAAATGTATGCTTTGCTGAATAAAAAACAACAGAAAAGCTGTTGTTTCCATACTTTTTCTTCACACTTATTGCAATTCTACCTTAGGTTGATGAAACTTAAGTAAAATTAAAGTAGCAAATTCCTTTAATCAGAGTTTATAGCTTTTAAATGTACAGGCTTCTGTAAAATATTTTCTAACATCTTCTCATCCTGGCTACAGCCCAAATCGTTTGCCAATGTTTATGTATCTTCTTTGTTATTTGATTATTTCCACTTATTGTCATTTTTAGATATGATTGTTCTAATAGTGAGAAGATCATGTGAGTTGGAAGGGTCTACATCCTGGCTTAACAGAATGAGATAGGCATTTCTCATACATTCCTCAAATACTCTATGTATTTAATCATTCTTTTTTCTGTTTGAAAATAATGGTGTCTGCCTACTCAAGACATTCCCAAACTTATGACTTAGTAAAGTTTGAAAGACTACTACTAACTGTAGATCTTACTAAGATGTTTGTGTGTTGTTTGGACTGATTTAAATTTCAAGGTCCAGACATACAAGATCATAGTCATTCCGTGTTACATCTAAGCCTATATTTTATTCTGTAAATATCTCAAGTACAACGCTTGCCGTTTTATATTAACATTATTTGTTGAGACAGGTCAGACTATGCCATTAACTAAATAGCAGCTCCTCTGAGGCCAAATCATAGTTCTTTGGCTTTGCTCTTCTAGAAATGTATACAGTTCCTGGCACATAGTAGGCAGTCAGTTGTTGTTTTTTCCAGGAAAGAAGGAAGGGAAGGAAGTAGGGATGTAGAGAGGGAGGTAGCAAGGTAGAGAGATGTAGGAAATGGTAATAAAGAGGTTATTGGTCCACAATCTCATTTTGCCAATGATAGTAGTCTGAATTAGGGATTATAGAAGAGAAATGAGCAGTCACTTAAGCTAGACAGTAGCTGGTGGTAGGGAAGGCAAATGCTGGTGCAAACGGAAGAGCTCTCAGGACCTAGATTCTGAAGGGTTTTCTGTTATGTTATGTTATGTTTTGTTTTGTTTGTGGGCTGCATTCTCTGTTAAGTATCAGTTAAGTGGTTCTATTATGTCACCTGGTCACTTCCGAATCTATGTTCATGCACAGTAGATACCCGGCCATAGACTGCTTAGCTTAGTCAGGACAGGCCAGCCTCTGCTTCAGTAATAAACAACCCCCAAATCTCATTGGCTGACAATTCTCATTCACAATACCTGGCCTGGACCAGCTAACAGAGTTGGCTGATATAGATTCTACTGCAGCATGCATCTCATTGGTGACAAAAACAGAGGAAGTGCGAGGTGAATCTCATCACTTCCTTTCACATTTCATTTGCCAAATCAAGTCATGTGGACATGCCTAACTCCAAATGAGGTAAGCAAATGCAATCCTTCCATGGGCAGAAAGGGGAGAATTGGAATATTTATGAATTATCCAAAAAAATTACCACACTAACCAAAGCTCAGTCCCTAAGTGATCATTTAAGTTCCCTTTACCAAGTGGGTAGCTAAGAGGCTAAAGCAATTTAAAAAACAAAGAAACCATATCTGTCTATAGCTCTGGAAAAAGCCACCGCCCCTCAACACTTGCACTTACGTATACACACATAGCATTTTTTTAAAGATGTATTTATTTTATTTTCGAGAGAGAGAGAGCACATGGGGGAGGGGCAGAGGAGAGGGAGAGAGAGAATTATGAGCAGACTCTGCTGAGCATGGAGCCTGATGCGGGGCTCAATCCCACAACCCTAAGATCATGACCTGAGCTGAAATCAAGAGTTGGACACTCAACCAACTAAGTCCCCCGGGGATCCCCAACACACAGATTTTCTAATGTTAGGCCTGCCCATTAAAGTTGATTTAAGGATCTTTTGTTAGCTATGAAGAAGTAATATACTGCCCACTACCACCTTTTTAAATAGAGCAGTTATCCTTCTGCCACCAAGTAAAGTGGCTTGTTTAGGGTAGATTTATCCTCAGCCAATATTTTACTGATGAAATCAGATATAAGGTATTCACTGATTTGTGCCCAACTTAAAAAAATGTCAAGCAAGTTTTTCTTCTAAAATGACTTTTCTCTTATTTTACCTCTTATATTTCCCTTCCTTGCTAAGGACATACCATTTATTTACATACATAAAAATCATAACTTTTCATCCATTATTTCATTGGGAGCATTATCTCCACCTATATTCTCCAAGTACAGACAAGGAATCCAAGGCAAAGAAAGAAGTTAACTAATTTGTCCAAAGTCACACAGTTAATGGCAGAGTCTTTCTAGTCCCATAGTCTACATACATAATTCCCAAATCATTGTTTTCCTGTTCCAGAAATTTCACTGGTGTGATACACCTTTGGCAAAGCATCTGTACAGGAAGAGTGGAGCCAATGTTAATATTTGTGGAAAGAGTTCACCAATTCAGTAATTTGTGCTAGCCAATTAGAGTTGTTGGAAGGTAGGGTTTCCCCCCATTTTTCTTATTTCCCTTCGGTAATCACCTGGTGCAACACAGGTGTTCTTTCTCCCCATAAACACTAACCTCTAATGCTCTCATTTTCATAGAATTCAGCCAATATAAATAGCTTTCTGTGACTCCAGCTTATTATCCTTTCCAACTCTATTAAACCACAGCTTGATACACAATTTTAGAAAACCTCACCAAGTGACCGATTAGAAACATTGTGCCTCCCAGAAAGAACAAACATAACCATTGATTTTGCTTTTGCCCCTACTCTTTGAAGTTTACCAATGCATGTCTCTAAGCAAAGGCATCTTGGCATTTTAAAGGCAGCCTTTTGAAAACAACCCTTTGGAATCTACCATAGGGCCAAATGGGGTAATTAAGAAGGAACATATTTGAACTTAGCATAAAATATAACACTCAATTTAAAAACTAAATTAATTTTTTAAAAAACCACACCACATGATAGCAGCTCTCACATGTAGCAGTTAGCCTCTCTTAATGCCTTCAGGGAAAATGATCTTTCTCCTTAGGGGCGCCTGGGTGGCTCAGTCGGGTTAAGCGACCGACTCTTGATTTTAGCTCAGGTCATGATCTCAGGGTCCTGGGATAGAGCCCCGCGTCAGGCTCCGCGCTCAGCACAGAGTCTGCCTGTCTCTCTCTCTCTGCTCCTCCTCTCGTGTGTGCTCTCTCTCTCTCAAATAAATAAATAAAATCTTTAAAAAAATAAAATCAAATCAGGAAATTCCATCAGATTCACATATTTCCTAGACGTTGACATAGAAATGTTAATACTGATAGATGAAGACTGTCAGCAAACGGTATGTTTCTATCAAAACTTTCCAAAGAAAATGCCTTCCAATTCTGACCTCTATTTTAGTCCATCCAGCCTTGGTCTTTTAGTCAGCTGAGCTTCAAGAAATCCCAAAGGCCAAATAGGAAAAGTCAATGAATAAATTGTATCAAAAGCTCAAGAGTTTCCAGTCAGCATGGTATGCTAGCACAACTGTCATCAGAAGGACAAAGGTAGTTTTCGCACTTATGTGTGAAAAACAGGAAATAGCTTGTTAATTATTAAATCCCTAGTAAAAATTTTATTAATGGTGAATGGTAAATCACCTTGCAATTACTAGTGGTCCACAGCTAGGAAAAATGAGAGCAAAAGAAACACTGCTTGTTCCCTTAGGGGGACAAGGTAGACTCTAACATACTGTCTTTACTGATGGGAAGCTGGAGTCTGGAGATTTGGAGATGTGGGGTCAGCTGTAAAGTGAGAAGGTGGAGTGAAGGGTGCACATGGTCAGTGAATGCAAGAACTGAGCTCAGCTACAGATGATCATCAACAGTATCCTGGGTGCACTGAAGGTGAATCACCAGCAGAGACATAGCAGTGAGTGACATAAAGGAATGAGGAAAGGAAATTATCTCCATCATTTCCATTTCATGTGATGTATAAAATTACTCCAAAAAAGCTTTTAAAGAGAAACCAATTATATTTACCAACTCTTTAGAGGCCGATAATAAAAAGACAGTTTATGAAGAAGCAAAGCCACATCTTGGAGCCCAAAGAATTGTTCTCTGTGACAAACACAAGAACTGGTCTCACCCACGGAAGATGACACCCTTCCCTTGACTAACACGTAAGGCATCGCTCCAAGATGTCCCAGGAGATACCAACTGTAACTTCTCTACTTCATCAGGGTTCAATCCCACCTACTGAGGAGATACAGAGCCTACAGGCATTATGCTCAATCAGGTTAAAAAAAGAAGCTTAAAACCCTAAAAAGGGACTTCGGGAGCACCACTATGGAGCCCAACACTAATCATATTTGAAAGTATAACTTATTCAAGCTGCAGAGCTAGACGAGAAGAAGTTTTTCTGAAAGTATGTAAGAGAATAACAAAAAGACGGTGAGGCCAATCAGCACTGTGGTTTACGGCTAGAAGGAAGCAGCCAGAGGACTTTTCTCAAATCTCTACGACAAAACCAAGCAAGTGCTTGAATTCCAGAAAAGCTAAAAACCAAGGGAGTGTCTCATGTGTTGAAATAGCTTGCTCCTAGATAGTCTATGCCAGTATTCTCCGAATAAGTGACTTTGAGGAGGAAAAAATACAAATGCAAAGAAAAAAGGAAAAGATTTAAAGAATCTCCCTTCCATTGGATGTCTAGCTCCTGAGTTCCTGAGAGCTAGCCCATTCAACCTCAGTTAGTGGAAAGTTTAGGGAGCACCCCCTCCCCTTTGCCACAGTCTACTATCCCAGGATGAAGAGTCAAATTTCCATAAAGCCCTTTCTACTGTTCTAACAAAGGCTTATATAATAAATAAGATTTTGCTTCCTTGGATATGCTGGAGCCAGCTCTTACCAGCTTGTAAGAGTTGATTGTTAAATCCAGTATTCAAGAAGTCTGTGAACTGGTTGTTCAACCATTGGTGGCTTGACATTGGCCCTGGTGGGAACATTTACACCATGGAAACTGGAAAACACTACAAATCAGGGCTTTCTTTTATTTGAGATCTGGTTTACCAGCATACCACTGGGTATAACATTTTGGGGGGTAATCTTTTAGCTATAAGAGCACTTTAATTTTATTTTCTGCAAAAGCTTTATTGTTTCCATTTGGTCTACGCCTTGGGGGAGGGCTCCAGGGTGAACACAGGCCCGGTGGCCGCAGGAAGAGGCTCAGGCAGGAGCCCAGACGCCAGGGCGGTGTCAAGGGGACCCTCGGAGCAAGGCTCCCGGTGGTGCCTGAGGGGGAGCCGGGTGCGGAGACACCCGCCCGCCCGCGGGGGTCGGGCCGGCCGTGGCCAATTTCTCGACGGGCTGCACCTGCGCCGCTAGGCCGAGCTTGGGCAGGCGGGCCGCGGACCCGGGGCGGGGGGGGGGGTCGCACCTGCACCGCGAGGCCCAGCTTGGGCAGGCGGGCAGCGGACCCCGGGCGGCCCGCGTCGGGTTCCTCCCAGGACCCGGGCCGCTTCTTCGGCGTCCAGGGTTCGACCCCGCGGGCGGACGCGGCTTCCGCACGTCCTGGAAGAGGCGCCGCGCCGGCCGCTCGGTTGGCATCCGCAAGCGACGACGCCGGGGACCCGGGAGCCTCTCCTCCGCCGGCGGGCGGGAGTGGCCGCCGACGGAGCCACGTGCTCCCGGCCGAGCCGCAGCCCCGAGACAGGTCAGTTTGGCGGAGGGGGGGGGAGGGGGGGGGGCCCGGGGCCGGGGGGGCGGGGGGCGGCGGGGGCCCCCCCCCCCGGGGGGAACCAGGGGGGCGAAGGGGGGAGCTCCTGCTCCGGGGGGGGGGGGGCACACTACAGGGGCTGCGACGCGGTGTTGGCGACGGGAGGCAGGGGATGGCGGAGAAGGTGGTTCCGAAGGTTGCGACTGGAAAAGAGGTTGCAGGGTGTGGGAGGCGGGAGGAAGGGGCGTCCTGGGCTCGCTGTTCCTTCCAAACACTGTTGAAGCAAGAGACACATACCTGGAACTGTGTAGCAGATTGCGATATTTTTAAATTATATCCTTTCACAAGCACTGATGCTGAGGCACAGGAATCATGTGTATGTTTTACTGTATTAAACTGTAATATTTTGTGGGATAGAATATAATCCAAGGTCAATGAAACCCATATAATACATGTATGCATGACTCCACACTGCACTAAGAATGGGATTTCCCCTTAGAGCTCATCATGAGCCAGATCACACCGTAATGAGTATTCATGGATGAACAGTTTCTCCCTGTTACCTTGTGAGCCTCTTAACAGCTCACAGCTCAATTTAGTCCATTTTTCTGTTCAAGGTAGGTAGCCTGGTGGTAATGTAGGCAGGACTCTGTGTAACTTCATGTCTGATCTTGTAGTTACCCCACGGCCTGTAATACTCAGGAAATGCATAGTTTCCCCCTTAACTGCACTCCTAGCTAAGAGATCAATGCCAGCCCCTGGTAAGGAGTGAAAGGCAGGTAGGAAATGAATGAGACAGTGCCTTTTCTCACGCCAACTCTCCTAGAATCAGGGGGATAAACAGGGTTCTCCTTATATTTATAAACCAGGCAAATTATGGATATCTATGGGTCTGAACTGCTTGGCTGATTGCACAACCACTCACTGCTGGTAAAGAGAAAGGTTAGTTTACATCATGTGACGCAAGAACTCAGACATCACTCAGAGAGGCTGGAAAGCCTCTTACGGATTCAGTTCTAATGTCAAGATCTGGAAATTATCTCCATTTCCAGCCCCTCTTCTCCATTCTTGCCTTAGCTTGTTTTGGACCAGAAGCAGATGATTGTAATGCATTTATGCTGTCATTCATTCTCTCAGCAAACATTTATTGACTGTTTGCCCTGTGGCAGATGCTGTAGGAAAAAGAACGTATAAAGTATAAGGGATAGGGCACCTGGGTGGCTCAGTTGGTTAAGCGACTGCCTTCGGCTCAGGTCATGATCCTGGAGTCCCGGGATCGAGTCCCACGTCGGGCTCCCTGCTCAGCAGGGAGTCTGCCTCTCTCTCTGACCCTCCCCCCTTTCATGCTCTCTATCTCATTCTCTCTCTCAAATAAATAAATAAAATCTTTAAAAAAAAAAGTATAAGGGATAAAACAAATTTATATGAGGTTAAGTTATGAGGATTTTCCTGTATTTCTTAGAAGAAAAAAAGTCATTGAAATTGTGTACTCTCTGTTTTGGTGATTTTTAGAATTTGAAGCCAATAAATTATCTTTTAATATGTGAACCTTAAAAATAAACTAACAACTTTACCAGCAAAAGGAGTTTATTTGGGAATAAGGGAATTGCAATTCTGGACATGCAAGCTATGGCAACCATCGGCAAGTCCAGAGAACTAAGGAGAGGAATGTGCTCTTACAGGGATCCACAGGGTGTTGGGAGGGGCTGTCGGGAACAGAAGTGCATTGGAAGAGAGCAAGAGTTTGGGGTTGTGGCAGCTTCTCATTGGCTGAGTTGCTGGAGTTGTCACTGGCTGGCCTGTCCTGGGCAAGGAGGAAACTTCCTTCCTGTTGTGGAATGGTGAAGTAAGCTTCGGCCTCCTGCGAAGTTGGAGCTATGCTTGTTCCTAGTGGGGTCTGCAAACGGGCAGTGTAGTGTGTGACAGCTCCCCCTTCAGGTTTTCCCGACTCCCCTTTAAATGAGGTTTCCTTTATTCATTTTCCCAAGTAAAGCCAAATGTTAACTCTTAAATTGTTTCTCTACTTTTATTGTTTTTTGAATTATTATATGGCTATTTATTTATTTTTAAGTAATCTCTACACCCAACATGGGGCTCAAACTCACAGTCCCAAGATCAAGAGTCTCACGCTCCACTGACTGAGCCAGCTGGGCACCTCTATAGCATTTTATTTTTTTAAAAAAGACCTTCATTTTCCTAGAATACATTTTCATGTTAGAAATTCCCACAGTGGGAAAGTAACAATTTAGTGAAATGATAATCCAGAGTATTAACATTGTACCTCTTCAAGATCCTGACGATGAAAGCCAGAGGTAGAAGATCAGAGTTTGAGAAAATCTAGACTGGTTCTTATAAAGTGGTAACCTTATTGGTTAGGAGAACAAAAAACAAAACAAAACAAAAAAAACACCCCAAACCAAAAACCTGACATATTTGACAAAGCTGTGCCACTCTCCAAAGTGTTGGCATTGCTGAGTATTTCTTTCTCAAAATGAAACTTTGTGCTAATTTGACCTCATTTCCTCATCAGTAGATCTATTCAGGAAAGGATAGCCAACTGCTGAGACTCTGTAGGAAGTGTGAAGAGGGTGGTGAGAGGGGGTGGACATGGAAGCTCATACTTTCACCAGCCCCAGTCTCTGCTATTCCTGGCCCAACCCAAGGGCCAAGGAGAGAGTTTCTCAGGGTGGAGGGACAGAAGAAGCAATGGTAGTTACCCCAGGAAAGAGGAAAGAGGTGCTTCTGGTACTCCTGAGCCACGGCTTTTTTTTTTTACTTTAAACTCAGTTAGCCAACATCATTAGTTTCAGATATAGTGTTCAATAATTTATCAGTTGCGTATAACACCCAGTGCTCATGACATCACGTACCCTCCTTAATGCCCATCACCCAGGTACCTCATCCCCCCATCCACCTCCCTTTGTTCCCTATAGTTAAGAGTCTCTCATAGTTTTTCTCCATCTGATGACTTCCCATTCAGTTTTCCCTCTCTTCCCCTATGACCCTCTGCACTTTCTTATATTCCACATAGGAGTGAAACCATATCATAATTGTCTTTCGCTGATTGATTTATTTCGCTCAGCATAATACCCTCCAGTTCACAGCTATTTTAATGGATTATCCATTACCTTCTCTGAACACAGCTGCTCACAAGAGGCAAAACAAACTGATTTCTGTGATCCCATTTCTCTTAACCTCTTAAACGTTCTGTGGGTGTGCACATGAACTCTGGAAGAGGGAAGAGGAAGAAAAGAGGCGTGGAAGATCTGTCAACTTTGAAAGCAGTCCCCCGATGATAGAGAATTGGCTTTGAGTAGCATAGACCTAAGTATGTGCACATGCAGACATCAAGCATAAAGTTAAAAATCATCTGTCTCTTCTGCATTTTCAATGTAATGTTGGTTCTTATGAGAAAAGAAACTTAGAACAAAATGTTAGGAAGCTCCTCAAGTGTGTTTTATCTTCAGCGTTTGAAAGGTAATTGTACAAACCATTTTAAAATCAGAATTAACAGAACATAATGCTTTGCTCTGAGTTTTTTTTATTACTTTAAAATTTCCCTGGCAAGAACATATGGGTAATTGCTTTTTTTTTTTCAATTAAAGTGAATCTAGAGAGGTGTCTTTTTAACAGTTTTTTTTTTTTTAAGATTTTATTTATTTATTTGACAGAGAGAGACACAGCGAGAGAGGGAACACAAGCAGGGGGAGTGGAAGAGGGAGAAGCAGGCTTCCCGTGGAGCAGGGAGCCTGATGCTGGGCTCCATCCCAGGACGCTGGGATCATGACCTGAGCCGAAGGCAGACACTTAACGACTGAGCCACCCAGATGACCCTTTTTGACAGTTTTTAAGAGAAAATGAATAATGTGATGAAGAAGAATGGCCATTTAGATCCTAAGACATACATTTTTATAAAATGTGCTAGCCCTTCTAATACTACTAATATAGTTTTTGATGCAGGGAACAATACTTCTTAATAATGACTTTAATCTTGTAATTAAAAATTCCATAAAAAGTTGTGGCAGAGAATACCAGAAGAAACTAAGTAGTCTTTCATAAATGTTCCCTTGTTTTCATTTACCATTTACCTTCTGCTGCTAACTCTCCCTTCTCCAGACAAAGACTGATTATTTTAGCGAAAAAGTTATGAATACCATTATGTGCATTGTTCCAGGGCGAGGAAGCGACCGTTGTGAATAAAACAAAATGCCTACTTTTATAAAGCTCATTGTCGTTGAGGGTGCCAACCAAAATTCTGCAGGTTGCATTTACACGGGTAAGGCAGTGACAAAGACTGTTAATTATATCAGGTTCTATTTTCTGACTTTGTCCCATCAGTGTCCAAGGAACTCCACAAAACCTGATTACCGGTTACTGGTATCACTTCTGCTAATAGCCCTGTTTTTCCTGGGGTAAATTTCCTGTGAGAATTGATAAAACATACAGAGAGAAAAGTAGAAAACCAGAGGGGACCACACCATTTAATTTAGAAAGATTCTTTAAATGGGCAATAAAGACACAGTTTTATTAAGAGGAGGTTTTCACGAGGTACTTGATGGTGGGGAGGGAACTGGAGGCCAGAGGATAGAGCATAAGCAAAGGAGATTTTACAGCCAGAGGGTGTGTGATGGAGGAAATTAAAATCCAGAACGGAAACAGCCATAAGAGCTGCAGCAAAGAAGAAAACAGGAAATAAAAGGAGAAGCAGATGGAGGTCTGTGAAGGACCTCAAATATTAGAAAAGAACGTTTTTAGGGGCGCCCGGGTGGCACCCGACTCTTGATCTCAGTTCAGGTCTTGATCTCAGGGAGCTCAAGCCCCGTGTTGGGCTCCACACTAGGCATGGAACCTACTTTAAAAAAAAGAGAAAGATGGGGGCGCCTGGGTGGCTCAGTTGGTTAAGCGACTGCCTTCAGCTCAGGTCATGATCCTGGAGTCCTGGGATCGAGTCCCGCATCGGGCTCCCTTCTCAGCGGGGGGTCTGCTTCTCCCTCTGACCCTCTTCCCTCTCTTGCTATCTGTCTCTCATTCTCTCTCTCAAATGGATAAATAAAATCTTTAAAAAAAAAAAAAAGAGAAAGAAAGCATTTGTAGTTGAAGCGATCAATACCAGAGAAGAGAAACAAAAGCAGCTCGTGTTCTGTCAGGCCTGGTGTAGGTGGTGTAGGTGCTGCCCATTCAGAAACAGCTACTGTCCCTCCTATTGTGGATCATTTCCTATGGTGCAGCGGCAGTTCTAAGTCCGGTACTCACGGGAGTCCTCTTGTGGAACCCTCACAACAGTCCCATGAGATAGGACCATTACTCTGCCTCACAGCTGTAAAGGGCAGGGCCAGCCTCCTTGCCCAGGCCATGTGGCTCATTGTCCCTGCACACCCTGCTCCCCTCCCTGCCCCAGGGAGCTCACCTGGTTGCTGCTGAGATCGCGGGTGCCCCCAACACTGTGGTGTCCTCTTCTTCCTGGGCACAGGGCAAAACTGCTTGTCCCGTGCCCTTGCAGCGGGGTGAGGCGTGGGCTCATTGTGATGGTGAGTGGCCGTGATGTGTCCGAACTCCCTAGAACCTCTCATAGGGCCATTCATGCTCTCTCTGTTCCGTCGCCATGAGTAAGACGTGGAGGCCCCGGTGGAGAGCTCTGAGGCCACAGACGATGACGAAGCCACTACCTGATGTGGTCTGAGTCCAACTGCCGAAGACCCAAATGGACTTCAGTGTTTTCAAGAAATAACTCATCTTGTCTTAAATCACTGAGATTTAGGAGTTACTACTGTAGTAGCTTTTTGCTGTTAGGACCTCCTCTTTTTTTCTGGAAAAGCTCTTTGTCATCTTGTATAGGGAATCTCAGCAAACCAACAGAGTGGTTGTCGGCTTTGCCCGTAGAGCTAACACTTCGGAATTTTTGGTGACGAGCAACCTGGACAAGGTCACTCTGGCAACCTGTACACTGTGGGAGGCCAAGGAGACTTGGGAGCCCAGAGCTGGTACAAGCTGCATCTTCTCATAGAGTTGAGCTGAACTGGTGCTGGAGAAGCCCCGAGGCCACAAGAGAGGTCTTGGTGGGCAGGCCTCCTCCTCTTTCAAGTCATGGAGACACCCTTGGATTCTATCTGTGCATTGCCCAAGGGATTTCTCAGGGGGAGTTCCTCACATTCCTCACTGCGCTCAGCATTTTTCTGAATATCCAAGGCCCCGACACATAGCTACAGACAACTGCCTCTTTCCTCTGACATTGTAACCACTCATTCCCTACATCTACTTCTAGACCATAGGGGCCTAAGAAGAGAAGGGAAAAGGGATTCGGATTTTTGGTGCTCTGTCAACCACAGAATGCTTGCCAAGCTGCAAAAGAAGATACCAATCTCTTCCCGCTCCCACCAATCACCATAATACACATGATGAGTGGTTCGGGAGCGGTAACAGAATTTGATGATGTTAAATGGAGAACTCAGAAGGAATGAGATTGATGGACTATGGTCGTTGTCTACTCTTCTGTTTTCTTGCCTAAAGATCTTTGAAATATCCTTCCACTTTTGCCTCCAGCTTTGGGGTGGGGAGAAAAGCTCAGGGATGCAGAACCAAGGTTCTATAGAAAGACTGACATCTTGTAAACCTGCAAGCCTCAATCTCTAGGCAGGTGAGACCCAAACGTTCTCTGAAGGTGAATAGAAATAATCTTATCTAAAACAAGGGCAATGTTGGACTCTGTTTTTAGACTCCCAGGCTTGGCTTTTGGTCAAATATTGCAGTTATTTAGGCTGACAGATCCCCAGTCTATTAAAAAAAGAAAGAAAAGCAGCAAGCATCCTTGTGTCTCCTGCAGAAGCAGTGAACCAGCTGGTGTCCAGAGCACCTCTCCGACCCCAGAGGTTACTTCACTCTGTTTTAAGATAACCTCGTGCACATCCATAAGAGAAAAGAATGGTTTATTTCAGTATCTTTTATGAGTGGCTATCCATATTGTAAAATCACAGAACGTTGGAACTGAAAGAGATCTTAATGAAACTTAATTTTCCTGATTTATGAAATGAGTATGTTGGACTAGAACATCTGTAAATATGCTTCCAACTGTAAAAGTCTGTGATTATGTATGTATGATATATATGTATGTACATACTCATGTACACATAAAAAAAAAGTCGTAAAGTATCAAGCTGATTTTTTAGCAAACATTTCAAAATGCCTACATGACCCATTTCTTTCAAGATGTATGTCTCAACTGACGGTGAAAATGAAAGCAATTTTAATGTTGCCCATCATTCCCTAGTAGACGGAGACCATTTTTCTAGGCCCTAGATAAAATCTCAGGCAGGTCCCATAGCTTTCCAGGCCAAAGAATAGTCTTTGATGGTCAAAGTTCAGAACAGTTTAGCATTTTAACTCCAACCTAATTCTCATCTGAACACAAGTTGGCCTCAGGCTTGGAGGCCTGCTGTGGAGAATTGGGTGTGGTTAGCTTCTTCTCTCCTCCTTTATTTACCTCTTCTCCAACCTCCTGGCACTTGTATTGACCCCTCAGGGTCAGGGTCACCTTATGGAGAGAGGGGATGAGGGAGCATAGATGCATTCCCGAAAGTCTGATAAGAGTCCCGCTCTGGCCCTGCGCCCACCCCCCCCACCTCGGCCCTGGCCCCGGCCCCACCCTGGGTGATGGCCATGGTATAGCTGCCTCTCTCCAGTGCAATGGCTTCACGTTTCTCTTCTGTGGTCTCTCTTGCTGAGAACAGCTCTCCTCTGGCCAGCAGTTTGTCTTCCTACCAGCACCAAGATCCCAACTGCCTACCTTTCTTTTGGGGTCCCCTCTCTACTCTAGGAAGTTCCCTTGGGCAAGATCCATTTGTATTAGTCTGTTCAGACTAAGAAAGTTGGAAGAACTAAATTTCTGTTGTTATAAGCCACCCCGTCTATGGTACTTGGTACAGCAGCCCAAGTGGACTAAGACAACACCTTTCCTCCTAGTCTGAATGGTGGGGTAGGGAAGCATTAAATGCAACAATTTCTTCTCTCTGAAGATGAAATGGAATAATTTCATCCAGGAATTGCCTGGCTCTTCCTGTTAGGTCTTTGTGAACTGTTTCATAACAAATGTGGATAAAGACTCTGGAGATGGCAATGGCCAGTACCAGATATGTAAGTTACAATATTATTTATAGCTTCTGTCAGATATGCTCAAAACCTCACATGTAGAAACATCTGTTTGCTCTAGGAAATCATCAAAAATTCTACTAACTCAGAAGTAGTGACTTCATTTTGCCCCACAATGACCTCCTTTTTCCCATATTGGCAATTAATATTAGCATATCATATTAACAATTGCATTTCTACAAGCAAACCAAAAGATGGCTTTAGTTTATTAATTATTTAACTATGGGAATTAATTAGAGATGGGAAACATGGTCCAGTTCAACCAGTTGAAAAACAAGCCCTAAACAAGTATATTTTTAAGTGGTGATGATTTGGCCTTAACATTTCCAGGCTTCTAATGAATGGTTAGATGCACATGGTCATAATACATGATGGATGACTAGGAAATCTATCCCCCTGAGGTCAGTGTTGCTTAAGGCCAGTGATTAGTTCTGGGGCTTTTATACACCCGCCCCTAGAAGAATGATCTCAGTTGTAATCACCACTGAAATAAAGAAAAATGAAAGTGACTTTATTTAAATACCATTTCAATGGAATAAATAAGGAAGTGGTCTGGCTTTTTTCCCTACCCTTGGAAAATTGCATGACACACAGTAAGCATTCAATGAATATTATTCTTGATGGTGAAAGGAACATGAGGACAATAATGTTAGTGTTCTCAGGACAGGCCATCCCATGGAACCACTCTTGCCCACAAGCGTTGGTTGGAATCACAGTGGTTTATTCGGCAAGCATTTGTGTCAGCGCTGTGCAAGGTGTTAGAAACGGTACAGTGAGCCAGAGACGGGCTTGCCCCCAAGGTGCTTATCACTACCAGGCACTGACAAGTAGTGTGGTAAGACTCTTGGTAGAGGTACTCCATTGGCTCTGGAGCCACCTAAAAATCAGAGAAGACTTTAGGGTGGGATTCATATCCCTAACCTGATAATGATAATCTGATAATGAGCTAGAGTGGGCCAGGAACAGGAGAAGGAAAGAGAGTCTATGGAACTGCTCAGACAAAGGCTAAGAGATGAGAAAGGGCATTGAGGACACAGCCTGATGGGGGAGCAGGAGGGACGACAGGAAAGGAGACAAGAGAAGCAAGCAAAGAACTCAAGATGAGAGTCCTTGAAGGTCATGTGGAGCAATCTGGACTGTGTCCTCAGGGTCCTAAACACAATCAGAGGGGTGTAAAGTGGAGGAAATGGGTTGCGTGCTCTGATGGGAATGTGTAGAAAGAGTGATGTGGCTGCAATGTGGAGAATGGAAGAAAGGGGGGGGAAATGAAGTTGAGGAGACTAGTTAGGAGGCTGTTGGATTAACCAGATGAGAGATAAAAGAACTCCAACTAACATAGGGACAACTGGGAGAGAGAGAAATAAATGGATTTGAAAAATTGAAGAAGCAAAACTGATAGTAGGCCTCAGTGACTGACTAGATTTGGGGAATGTGGCAGAGGGAGGAGCCGGGGACGCCATCGAGACTCTGACCCCTGTGGCCCCGAGGGACAAAAACAGGGATGATGGTGCCGCTCGTTGAGAAAGGGAGTACGGTGCGGGAGTGGGCTTGGGGTGGAGGTGTGATCGCAATTTAGGATATCCCCATTCTGAAATGCTGGTGGATATCCACGTGGAGATGACAAGTATACTGTTGAATTTTCTGTGGATTCTGCAACGAAGAGATAAACGGAACTGGAGCCCACAAAAGGTTCTAAGAAATTGCGGTGGAAAAGATAAATATCACTAAAGCCAAAGGAAAGCAGTTTCAAGAACACAGTGGTTACCAGTATCAGAGGCTGCTTAGAACTTAAATCAAATAATGCCAGAAAAGCCGTCTTAAATTTTTTTTTTTTAAGGATTTTATTTATTTATTTGTCAGAGACAGACAGACAGAAAGAGCACAAGCAGGAGGAGCAGCAGGCAGAGGCAGAGCGAGAAGCAGGCTTCCCGCTGAGCGGGGAGCCCGATGCGGGGCTCGATCCCAGGACCCTGGGATCATGACCCGAGCTGAAGGCAGACACTTAACCGACTGAGCCACCCAGGCGTCCCAAAAAGCCACTTTAAATTTTAGCAACAAGATTGTTAGTGATCTTGACAGGAGCTGTATGAGAAAAATGTTGGGAGAGAAGCCAGATTTCAGGAGGACTTCAGAGTGGAGGGTAAGGAAGTGGTGATGGTGAGTGTAGACACCTGTTTCAATATACTTGACTGAAGCCAAAAGTCAACAGGTAAGGAAGTAGGTGGATGTTTTAAAATTAGGTTTCATTATTATTCCAGTAAAGGGAAGCTAGCAGATCAGGAGAGCACTGCCATGGAAAACATAGTTTGTTCCAGATCCCCAGAGGAAGGGCACACCGGGCCGCACCGGGCCCCGTGGGGGAAGCACCAGGGTCAGTGAGGAGGCAGAGGGAGATGGGGGAAAACACGGGCAGAAGACTTTCTTGTGGATTTTACAGGAAGGCAAGGCAAGGCGGGGTGAGCAGGCTGAGGACTGGCGAGCAGGACCAATTCCAGCAGGCTCTGGAGCAGAGGGGCTCTCTGTAGCTGTCTGGTACCTGGGCCTGGGGTAATTAGGGTAGGAGATGAGTGGGCCAAGTGTATCAGTCCTGTCAGAGCCACATAAAAGAGGTGGGTGTGGGTATGGCTTCCAAAATGGCTAGTTTACACAGGACAGGTGAGTAGTTTTTTGTCTCTAGGAATTAGCTAACCTGGAGAGAGGCAGACCCTCCCTGGTCAGCAAGGCCTCGGATGCCAGAGCATCAAGAATACAGAATGATGAAACTATAGTTAATCCATTAGAAAGAAATGTGGAAACAAAGGAGGGCATTGTTTTGGGGATGGGAGAAACTTGAGCTGGTTTCAGTGCTGATGCGATGAAGCAATAGCAAGAGAGGCAGCAGGAAGGAGAAGGGACTAGAACGGAGCAAGCCCATTAGGGAGAGCCTCAGCACTGATGGTGGCGATGAGCAATCTCTTCAACTACGGTGGAGGGAGCTGATGAAAGAATGGCGGAAGAAGGGTGTGTGGCAAAAATTTGAGAGAGTTTCTCTCCAGTGGCTTTTATTTTCTCTTAAAAAATAGAAGAAAAATTCTCCCACAGAAGACTGACTAAAAATACAGATAGTTGGATGCCAACGTTATGGCCACACGTTTTCTCCAAATGTGGTTTCGCTTATAAGTAGAAAACATGACAAATCAACCTTGTCATTCATTCTCTTTCCTTCCTTTAAGAGGTAGGTCTTAACTCCCAGCCACCGACTATAGGCCCAGGGCAGGCTTTAGCCGAGCTCCATGAGCAGCAAGGGGACCGTCACGGCTGTTGACGAGTCCTGGGCACCACCTCAGATCATCGGTGTGATGGCTCTGTGCTCAGAGAGCCTCCAATCGCTGAACGTTGGGGAAGGACAGAGAAAGGAGGGCTCCTGAAGCCCAGGAGGATCTGGTGGCCCAAGGAAAAGCTTATTGAAGAAGTGGGGCTGACCTCAGGAAGCAGAGACCAAGGGGAAGGAAAAAAGAACCTAGAGGTAGAAGTCCGGAAAGGGCCACAACAGTCGGCTCTTAGACCAGGACAAACAGTGCAGTGTATCTAGAAATTGAAGATGAACGCTTGTCCTTTCTCCCTCCTTCTCTCTCAGGTTTATGTTTGTGTTATGATTCTTTAGACCATTTTCTATATTCACTGGCTTCAATAAAGCACCAACCTGCTTTATAGCCCAAGTGATTATTTCTTGTTACTTAGTTGCTTTCCATAATATAGTCGCAGAAAGCTGAAGCTGCCTCAGACCCCCAGGCCCCACTTCCCTGTGTACCTTTATACAGGAAGGGGATTGTCCACCCCACACAGCTGATATGAAGACTTCAGGTAGCCCCACATGGGCCCTAGACCCCATCCCGGAGTGTGCATCAGGAGGGCCCTCACCTAAAAGCAGCGTTCAAGATTCTGCTTTGCTTTGACATTCTCAACAATCTGCTTTCCAAATCAACCACATGATAAAGTGGTGGCACTGAGCCACCATTATTTGCCAAAATGGCCAGGCCTCCCACTGGATCTTGAGGAGGAAGCAGAGAAGCTTTTCCCATTTCCATGCTCTGCCCCTACTCTGAGGATCAGGTTTGTCTCTACCACAGGGAGGGGAGTCCTTGAGAGGCCACCTGATCTGTCACCAGCACCAACCCCTCCCCCAACACACACAGGCTCCCTAAACTGTTGCAAAAGAAGAGAGGCTCAGACCCGCTTTGGTAAAACCTCCGGTTAAAAAGATTTCATAAATTTCCACAGTGACTATTTCAAAACCAAATAACGTTCTGATTTTGCCAGCCACTGAAATGAAAGTAGAGAAGGAAAGTGGAGGGCAATGGGGTGCAGAGAGATAAGGAGGGGAGCACCACTGCCAAAAGGGAAAACAGGAAACAATTATTTAGAGGGAGAACCAAACAATAAAAAGGTTTAACTGACCCCTAAATTAAGAATTTTGTATGAAAGTATAAAGTCATCTTTTTTCTCCCCTTTATTACCATGTTTGGGAAGAATGAAGAATGAAATGAGACCTACGGCAGCACTAGAAATGTAGCTGTTGGAGAGATGTTTCCTTGTTAAAAAACAAACAAACACGAAGAGATTGCTCGTGGCCACAGTCAATGCTAAGGCTCTCTAGGTCCCTTGCTGACCAAAGTCAACAGATATTCATATCAGATTTGAGTAGACTGTCCCCTTGGGATTTCCAGCTTACACCCCCTGCTTTCATGACTACTTCTCCACTTCTCTCTTTGCCTAAAGAGGGGTCAACATATTTAGAAATCCTCTCTGTGCCTGGAATTTTCATGTTCTCTGACTGCCCTTGACCCAGGGCCTCTGATTTAAACACAGCTGTTCCAAAACTTCCCACCAGCTCCGTTCTCTCCCTGCCCCAAGCTGCCCACCTCTTCCTCTCCCTCTGAAATGAAAAGTAGATCGTGCTCTTCCTGGCTGATTTGCTGGAGTGTCTCAGCCAAGACAATTCCCTGTAGACATTATGGCAGAGAGTATGGCCCAAATCCCTCCTATTTCTCAGTCTAATGAATGGAAATGTCTCCCCTCCCCACCGGCAGGAGTAGCCACTGTGAATCATTTACTGCCTTGAAACAGACCATCTGTCTGGAGCAGGAGGGGGGGCAGTGGTGTGCTGGACCTTACCTCACTTAGGAGACTGGGATGGATTTGAGAGGCCCTTGAGTTCATGGAAGTTGGGAGGAGAGAGTTTTAATTTCATTCAAAAATGGTGGCCGCTGGGTGCTGCTACCCATAATGAAGACGCAGAGCCCTAAGGTCACAGACTTTCCCCTCAGCTTGTTTTATGGGCTGCGGGGCTTCTGTGGCTGTACCGGCAGCTGTAGAGAGAGCCGTGTAGGTTCCCTGCGTTACTGGAAGAGTCAGACACCCGGGCTGTGCCCACATGGACGCCGGAGCGCCAGGAGAGCAGTGCTGGGCAAAAATCACCGCACTCTTCAGTTGCCCTTTTTCCTCTCTCATTTTTTCCTAGTGCACAGATAGTTGATTTTCCAGAGGTTAAATATCCTGATGACATAATTCCAGACAGAGGTTTGAAGAGTTCGATTTTCATTAGTCCAGTTTCTTGTCCTACTTTGTAAAGTCTCATTGGGGTTTCTGCAACCGCTCATATGGCGCTAAAACTTTTTTTAGTATAATAAACCAATTGTTTATTGCACACTTAATGTTTGCCAAGCACTTCCTAAACAATATAACCAAGCATTAAAAGTAGAGTCTTTGCTCTCTGAGAGTGACAGCCAAGTTGGAAGAGAAGACCCTAGAATGCTGAATTGCCTGAGAACAATACAGGGTGACTTGCAAGCAGATGCCATCTTGGTTTGTGACGAGAAGTACCAAGGCTGTCCCCAGAGGCGTGAAATCACTGCAAGCTAGGGGTCTGGGTGTGGGTGTGTCCTAGCTGGGAGGCAGGGGCCTCAGATGAGGCTGTCCTGGCTGAGTGTTGCCTCCACCACTTACTAGCTGTGTGGCTTTTGAAGTCTCGGTTTCACTTCTGTTAATGAGGACAATAATAGCACATACCTCGTAGAACTTTCATGAGGATTAAAGAAGATCGAGTATACGAGAGCCTGGCATGCAGTGAGCACTCAATAAATGCTAGTAGGATTATTCTGAGCAGGGCCCTGGAGGATGGGTAGGACTTGGACAAGCAGATGGGTGGAGAAGGGAGAGTCCAGGCTTTGAGGCCATCTGGAGTGAAGATAATGGGAAGGAAGTGCTGTGATAAAACGGATGTGAGTTCTGATCCCGGTTCTCCTATTTTCTGGTCATCTGGGGCAAGAACGCTCTGTGCCACAGCTTCCTCATCTGTTAACAAAGAAAATAATAGTAGTTGCTGTGTAGGGTTGTAGTGAGGACTACATATGGTGATGTATTGTAAATGCTCAGCACACTCTCTTGGAAGGCAAACGTCGGGGACTGGTGAGCCAAGGTGACTCTGGGCAGAATGTTTAGGGAACAAGAGTAGAAGACCCACTTTATGAGCATCTCACTCTGTGCACTTCAGTTTCTTTTAAATGTTTTAGTCAATTCAATTAAAAAAAAAAAATCTCAAAACGCACATGCAGAAAGAGATCAGTCCAGAGCCTGGTACATAGTAAATACAAAATGGGAAGCAGCCGTTATGTGATGATTGCTGCAATATACTAACGCATTCCACATGGGATAAGACCACATGCTTTCTCACCTGCAAAAAAGGAAGAGTGCAGAATAAGCTCAAGAGATAGACTCCATCAAAGCAATATTTTGCAAAACAAATGCTGAAATCACGTTTAGCCTTCTGAAGGAAACAAACCGGTGTTCGAGTACTTAAAGTAATTTTAGCATCTATTTTATAACACTTAATTGACCCAATTACACTTTTTTGCCCCCTCTAAGCATTTAAACACTCCCAGGAGGATTTCTGCTTGCTTCCTCTGCCCTTTAACTATTAAGGAATATGCCTTAAAATAAGAAATTTATGTTTACTTTAAAAATTAACGCATAGTTTGTGTTTTTATCCACATCAGACCCCTTTGACACTATTCTGAGTTACTGAGAGTAACTCAGAAGTTGAATGCTTCAGAGCTGTCCATCAGTGTTTCTTCTCCATACTTTGGGCTTAAACTGACATTTACTTTCTTTTCCTGCCTTTTTTTCCTTCTTATCCATCATCTCAGGTTCCTTTCCCATGCACGGTGATCCTGTGGATCAGCTTGGGAGGTTCTCATTGGCAGATCTACAGCCTTCTAAGCAAAGACATCAATTCTAAAAGGCTTCCCTGATTTCTCCAGAGCCCCCTGGGCCAGGAGATTGACTAATGAGCTCTGAGTACCCCAGGCTTTGCTTTCCAGGCTTGGCTCAGAGCCCAGCCTCCCCCTGGGCACTCACACTCACCCAGTTTCCCATCACGCATCATCTTCCGGGGACCTGGAGGGACTCACTGACATTCAGCAACTGCCAGGAGCTCGGTTACTCCAAGGCTCCATGGGAGGCATGTAAGGGAATCTTCCTGTGTTAAACCATTTGTTGATTTCTTAAAAATCTGACCACTTTACATTTTGTGTTAATCATCAGAGGGCCTTGCCTTCCTTCAGTTAAACTCAACCTATGACTCTTTCCTCTCACCACCGGAAATCTATTGTGTAGCGAATATGCTAACGTGGCTTAAATTCCAGAGTACAAGTACGAGAAGCAAAGAGGAAACAATCTCAGCAAAACCTGTGTCCTTGAGGTTTCATTTTTAAATTCTAATTTTTCTGAGTCATTGGCAATATTTTTCAAGAAGTAGATTTTAACTTTTTAGATTGGCGATTGTTTTTCCATCTGGCTTTTCCACTTTCAAATTCATTAGGAACAAAGCTGAAGTCAAAATGCTCCCAGCTCTTCAGTGGCAGCTTGATTAACGCTCTTCATCCAAGAAATAAAAGTAAAAGTGATTTGAATAGAGGAAAAGATGTACAGAAAATACACTCAGAACATCACACTTTCCCAACTTCCTGCTGTTTGCCTCACAGAGGAGAACAGATCCCACATTCCTCCTCCTTGCCCCCAAACACTTCTCTGGAAATTCTCTTGTATGAGAGCCAAGGATACCCCATATTTAGAGCCTGACATGTGAATAAGGGCAAATGATCACTTTAAACAGAGCAAGATGAGGAGCTATTATTTCTTCCAGATGGATAGGGAGTCATTTTCAAAGAAATAAAGACACTGATTTCTTTGGGGTCTTGTCAGTAACAGTTCAAAGTTTGCTTTATCAGAGGAAGAGAGAAGCTTCCTCTTGTAGGAAAAGCTGGTAGACCTAGTGACGGGAACTCAGAAGATTTCTCTGTAAAGCTATGAATTAATGAAGGTTAAGCTGCAGGGCCCCTCGCTTACCCAGGCCCCTACGAGTGCTGGGAGTTCATTGCTGGTGGGAAGGGGAGGGCAGGTTGTAATCAGGAAGCTTTTCTTTGTAAGCATTTCTGGTAAATTGCCTAATCTCAGAAGGAAAGGACTCAAATCTCCATAGCGCCAGGAACTTGTTGTGATTAATTTTCTCTTTACGTATATTTATTTTTATACAATTTTTATATTCATAATTTTGTATCATTTTCCTTAAAGAGAGTGCCCCAAATTGTATAAGCTCCAGGACCCACAAAATCTGGTTTACTATTATATAAGAGTGAATCATTTTTCACTATAATTTATTGCCTGGTTTCCTTAATTGGTGGCTTCTTTTTAATTTTAAAAACAGTTATTATAGTATAATCTTTCCTTCACTCAGCCAAGCCATGGAATGCAAATTTAGAGAAGTGTGTGTGTTGGTGGGGGAGGGGAACAGTGATATGAGGGCTTCTGAAGACAGGACTTTCTTTTTCTTCTAGAAGATGGACTCTTAGGTTTTTTTTTCTCTCACTGAAACATTGAAATGTCTTAAATTGGCAATGTGTTTCTGGCTTTCCAAAGTTATGAACACACACTGACATTTCAAAGAAACCACCGCCCACCCTTCCCCTGAGTAGAATTTGCTATAATGAAAGATGCTATTAGAAAGAGCTTATCATTGGATCTCCTGTAAAGATACGGTTGACCACACTGTTCAGCATTTCACACTGTCCCGTTGCAGAGGACTCCCTAAAGCATTTGTCTCGTCTTAGTACCAAGAATAACTGACTTATTTTGGGCCACTGGCCTGTTTATCTTATCAGCTATGTGAACAGCATAACCAGAGGCGCTCTCCACTTTGAGTTGGTTGCTGGTAAGCCTGGAGTTGAGTTTGCCGCTCAATCGTGCCTGGTGCTTATGGCACGCTTTTATAGTCATGTTCCTGGCTCTGTTTTATGTTGTCTTTTTTCCCCCCTTTATTTCTAATAATTGTTCATGCTATACAGTTGGATTTTATATCTCCTTTCTCGAGAGAAGTGGGATATGAATTAATACAACATTCTAAGCATTCTGGTTATAGTTTTATTACAGGTATATGAATTTGAAGCAAAAATTCTTTACTAAACACACCAAAAAAATAAAAGGATTTTGAAGGGAAAGTAATTGAGATATGTAGCATCCTTCTTGTTTGCTCCCACTTCCCCCTCTTCACATTCATACTTCCGCTGGCTCACCAAGAGCGTTAGGTGTGCCTTTTGCATCATCCCAGTGTTAACGTATTTAACATCAAAGGGCACTGATGGTGGCACTTCTTTCTAACTCCTCCTTGCCACACTCAGAATTTATCCCCCGCCCCGTACCCCCATTCCTGAAAGGTCCCTGACGCTCTGAGAGTAGTTACCAAGATCCAGATTGTACTCAGGATATAAATTAAATGCACTCAGGGCAGATGGATACAAAAGAAATTTCAGGGAAGGTTCTCAAAAGTCTGAAAAGGGGGGGCGCCTGGGTGGCTCCGTCATTAAGCGTCTGCCTTCGGCTCAGGTCATGATCCCAGGGTCCTGGGGTCGAGCCCCGCATCGGGCTCCCTGCTCGGCGGGAAGCCTGCCTCTCCCTCTCCCACTCCCCCTGCTTGTGTTCCCTCTCTCGCTGTGTCTCTGTCAAATAAATAAATAAAATCTTAAAAAAAAAAAAAGTCTGAAAAAGGGTGGGAGGACATTCTGGCCCTAGGGAGAACATCACAAATAATTAAGACAGAAAAGAGATCTGACTGTGGGAGTGGTGGGCCCAACCTCCCCAACCCTCTGCAAGACTTCAGCTATCGTTGTGGGGACACTGGACCTCCTGGAAGAAGCAGGCAAAGAGTGATATGCCCCAGGGGTTAACTCTGCTAGGGTTAATCCTGAAAGGGACAGTCTTCTTCTGGACTAGTCTGAGGAATTTAATAGCCTTCATCTTTTTTTTTTTTTTTTTTTTTTTTTTTGAGCGAGACAGAGAGAGTGCGCACGTGCAGGCAGGTGGGAAGGTACGGAGGGAGAGTCTTAAGCAGGCTCCATATCCAGCACAGAGCCTGACATGGGGCTCGATCTCACGACCCACGACCTGAGATCATGATCTGAGCTGAAATCAAGAGTCAGAGGCTTAACCAACTGAGCCACCCAGGCACCCCCAATAGCTTCCATCTTAAACTTCTAATCACTCAGGATCTCAGATTCAGGTCAGAGTGACAACTCAATCTAAGGGAGAGGTATTACCATTATTCTACATTTCTAGTTCTGATGGCCTTTGCCCCAAATGCCCCTCCCATGTCATATTCAGCTCTCAGACTGCCCTCCTATAGCATCCCCCACCCCTCTGACTTCACTGTCCTAGAAGCCCTCTCATTGATAATGCTGACCTCTTTCCTCTATTTCAATCAGAGATACGTTTCTTAGACTTTTCCTCCTATTCCTAAAAAGAGGGGGTGGGTTGACTGTGGGTAAATTTGAAATTCTACGTGAATCAGGATGATGTAAGGGTTTTATTTCCACCCACAAATTGAAATGACTACTACTGAATTATGTCACCTAAGAAAGGAAAGTCAGCATTCAAAAGTACTCTAAGACTCAGACGAAGAGCAATACTGAACTGTGTGTCTTAGTCAATTTGGGCTTCTATAACAAAGTCCCATAGACACGGTGGTTTATAAACAACAACTTCATTTCTCATAGTTCTGGAGGCTGGGAAGTCCAAGATCAAGGTGTTGACAAATTTGGTGTCTGGTGAAAGCCCACTTCCTGGTTCATCCGCTCAGCAACTAAGGTTGCAGACACCCAAACTGTGACTGTGACAGACATATTTCTTGCCTCCCAGTATTCATTCCCCCACATTTTCCTTTGCTAATACAGTCCCATTTGGTTCACATATTAGATAACCACGTGTTTCAGAAACATAGGGCTCTTCCCCGTTCCAGGGATGAATCCGGATTAGTCTAGGCTGGTCATGGTATTCTCTTCTTACCAAGGCTAGCGTAGGATTATGAAGCAAATGAGGAAGGGAATCTGTCAGGGGACTTCTGCAAGAGTTTACATCATCCTTACGGTGGCACATGAGGAAGGGACATGCCTCTTCCCCTCTTCCAGCCTTAAGACACAGTGAGCTATGGCAGCTGTGTTGAGAACATGAGGGGGTGTACCTGAGAATAAACTGAGGATGGCAGAACAGAAAAGTGGAAAGAACCTGGCTCCTTGATTACATTTTTGAGCCTTTGAACTAGTCAACTCTGGAGTCCCCGGGTTTCTCACATTTTAATGAAAAGTAATACAATTTTCCTATTATTTAAACTATATTCAGTTCTGTTTTCTGTTACTTAAATCAAAAGCATATTCATTGGTATAATAATCAAAACTACAAGAACAACAACAACAGCAAAAAACCCAACACTCAACATTCACCCTGGTGAGAAGAGCTAAGAGGATGCGTGTTGGGAACAATTAAGATTCCCAGCAAGGCCAAATAGCACCAACTTAATGTTTTATAAACATCACCCTCGACAATTTATCGTTTTCATTATGATTCCTTTGCTTAAACTTATACATGTTATTCAGTAGTTTTCCCCGAGTTATTTTTTTTTTAAAGATTTTTTTAAATTTATTTATTTTTTTGAGAGAGAGAGAATGAGAGACAGAGAGCACGAGAGGGGGGAGGGTCAGAGGGAGAAGCAGACTCCCCGCTGAGCAGGGAGCCCGATGTGGGACTTGATCCCGGGACTCCAGGATCATGACCTGAGCCGAAGGCAGTCGCTTAACCAACTGAGCCACCCAGGTGCCCTTCCCCGAGTTGTTTTATACTCGCTGCTTTTATTCGGAGGCGGGGACAGCTAATTATACCCTAGAACAGGAGTTAGTAAACTTTTTTTGTAAAGAGCCAGGTAGTAAATATTTTATGCTTTGTCGGCCACATGTCTCTGTTGCAAGTTCTTCTTAACTCTGCCATGATCGCTACAAGAGTAGACATAGACATTACAAAAATGAACAAAAGTGGCTGTGTTCCAGTCAGACTTTTTTTATGGATGCTGAAATTTGAATTTCATATACTTTTCGCCTGTCACACAATATTATTCTTTTCAGACATTTAAAAAAATGTAAAAACTGCACAAATGACTACATGTAAAATTGGGGAAACCTGAACAAAAATCAATAGATTATATCAATGTCAACATCCCGGTTATATCATGTACAGTTTTTAAGATGTCATCACTGGGGGAACCTAGAGCATACATCGGATCTATCTCTCTGTATTCCTTTTTTTTTTTTTTAACCTTGGTAACATACACATAACATAAAATGTATCATTTTAACCATTTTTAAGTTTATAATTTAGTGGCATTACACCACTACCCATCTCCAGAATATCATCATTCCAAAACGAAACAGCATCCACTTAAGAAAAATTCCTCATTCTTCCCTTCCTGCAGCTCCTTTTTAGTCTTTATGAATTTGACTATTCTCAATACCCTGCAGTGGTATTGAGTGGAACCATGCAGTATTTGTCCTTTAGTGTCTGGTTTTCTAGGTTTACCTGTATTCAAGCATATATCAGAATTTCATTCCTTTTTAAAGATTTTATTTATTTGTTTGTTTGTTTGTTTGTTTATTTGAGAGAGAGAGCGAGAAAGAGCACAAGTGGGGGAAGGGACAGAGGCAGAGGGAGAGGCAGAGAATCCCAAGCCGAGTCCTCGCTTAGCACGGACCTGGACGCGGTGGTTGGGGCTCGATCCTACGACCCTGAGATCATGACCTGAGCTGAAACCAAGAGTCAGATGCCTAACCAACTGAGCCACCCAGGTGCCCCCAGAATTTTGTTCCTTTTTAAAGCTGAATAATGTTCCATGGTATGTATATCCCGCATTTTATTTATCTTTTTACCCAGTGATGGACATTTGAGCTGTCTTGGCTATTGTGAATAATACTGCTGTGATCCTAAGTATACTAATGTATGGTCAAGTCCTTGCTTCTCATTCTTTTGGATATATAACTAAGAGTGCAATTGTTGGATCATGTGGTAACTCTGTTTTTGGTTTTTGGAAGAGCCCCCATAATGTCTTCCATGGCAGCTACACTATTCTACATTGTTACTGCCAGTGCATAAGAGTTCCAGTTTCTCCACGTTCTTGCCAACACTTGCTGTTTTCTGAGTTTTTTTCCCTGATTTTTCATAGCCATCCTAATGAGTGTAGGTGGTCTCTTGCTGGGTTTTTTGTTTTTTTTTTTCCTCACTGTGGTTTTGATTTGCATTTCCCTAATGATTACTGATGTTGGGCATCTTTTCAAGTACTTATTAGCCATTTTTATATCTTCTTTGGAGAAATGTCCATTCAAGTCCTTGCCCTTTTATTTTTAAGAGAGAAAGAGTGGGGGAGGGGCCAGGGGAGAGAGAGAATCCCAAGCAGGCTCCACCCCCAGCATGGAGCCCAATGAGGGGGAGGTGTTCAGTTTCGCAACCCTGAAATCATAACCTGAGCTGAAATCAAGAGTTGAACGCTCAACTGACTGAGCCACCCAGACGCCCCATCCTTTGCCCATTTTTTAATAGGATTATCTGGGGATTTTTGTTGTTGAGTAAGAATATATATTTTGGATATTAATCACTTACCAGGTACATGATTTGCAAATATTTTCCATTTCTGTGAGTTGCCTTTTCACACTTCTGATAGTCCTTTGATGAACAAAACTTTAATTTTAATAAATCCAGTTCATCAACTTCTTTTCTATATTCTTATAACTGTGTGTGAATCTACAGTTACCTCAAATTTAAAAGTTGAGTCAATCGGACAAAATGTACAAACCATTCTTAGCTCACGGATCATACAAAAACAAGCAGCATTTGGCCCAAAAGCAGCTGTGTGCCAACCGGTGCTACACAATAGACATTGGAGTTACTGCCACTGTTTCTCTGAATTCAGAAACACCATCTAACTAAGCCCTCAACCTGCTCCTTACCCACTACTCTGGGGGCTCAAGAACTCAAAATACTTCAGCCACATGTATTGCTATGTATATGAATATATGTATGCACACGGTTCCATCTTATTCCAACTATCAAGGGATTGTTTTAAAAAAGTGGCTGCCCTTCCATATTTAACTCTAAGATGCCAAACACCCAAGGTTTTTAAATGCCTCTTGAAAGCTTTGCTCTTAATATATCTATTCTATCCATTGCCTTGAAATTTTTAGGATTTTTAAGATTTGAAAATTTAGGATTTCGTATTGAAACCTTTGCCAAGTCACTACCAGCTTTCCTCCCCTCCTGTGACGACCCCTCCCCCCACCACACCCTTACCCAGACCTCGGCGAGGTCTCCCAGGTAGCCTCTCCTATTGTGTAAAAGCTCTGATGGTCAGGAAGTTCTGATAGCCCTGCATTCCAAGGAGGGTTTTGAATCCCTTTTTAAAATTGAGCACAGTGGGACCCCTGGGTGGCTCAGATGGTTATGGTTAAGCATCTGCCTTTGGCTCAGGTCATGATCTTAGGGTCCTGGGACCTAGCCCCATGTTGGGCTCCTAGCTCAGCAGGGAGCCTGCTTCTCCCCCTGCCTCTGCTTCTCCCCCTGCTTGGGCTCTCTCTGTCTCTGTCTCTCTCTCTCAAATGAATTAAAAAAAAAAATCTAAAAAAAATAAATAAAATTGAGCACAGAGCCTTGTTCAAAGGTTTTCATAATGGTAATGTTCTAGTCCTGAAATAAGGAGATGACTGCATACTTTGCCTTATGTGCTAGAATTTATCTTAATGTTACATGAGTTCTTTTTTATATATTGAGTATTTTTATAATAACAAATCTTAAGAGGAGCAATTCATCATTCTTGTTTCTATTAGAAATATTGTTATATAAAAGGCCTCCGTGCAAACTATCTCAGGGCTGTTTGGGGGATAGAAGAGAATATCTCCAAGGCTACAACCCAGCCCCCGGCCCGTAGGGAGTTCTCCCTGGCAGTCCAGCAGGCTCCCCACAGTCATACACACCCCCCTCCCATCTCTTCTCCACACGGCAGCCAGACTCATTTTTTTTTTTTGAAAGTGCTGTCTGATTATGTCCCTCTCCTGTATAAAACATTTTAGTAGTCTTTCATCAGTCTCAGAATAAAGAGCAAAATGCCTACCATGGCCCACGAAGCCCCGCACTGAGTATGTTCTTGCCTTGTCTTAATGTCTGCACCTGCCCTCCATGCTCCGAGTCCTTAGCTCCTCCCATATGTCATGCTCTCGAAGGTGCCATTTTGTCTGTCAGAACACACTGTTTCCACCGCACGCACCATTCCCTACCAGGGGTATATGTTTTCATTTCTCTTAGGTAAATACCTAGGAGTGAGATTGTTACGTTATATGCTAAGTATGTGTTTAACGTTTTAAGAAACTGCCCAGTTGTTTTCCAAAGTAGCCGTACCAGGAATGGACAGCAATGTATGAAAGTTCCAGTTGCTTCAAGTCCTTGCTAGCGCTTGGCATTGGTAGTCTCAGTTATATGCTATATTTTTAACAAATCATAGAATGATATCTGATGATGAGGTTCTGTGAAAATGCATAGAGGATGAGTAACTCCTTTGAATTCATTTCAGTGAGAGCGCTTGGTCTCCCCCTCCAAGCCTTCATAATAATAACCTTTCGCCAAGCTGCTGTGAAAGCACAGGGGGATTTAACATGCTTAACCACAGAGATTGTTTTTCAGACTGAATTGATGAAGTACAGCAGCTTCAAAGTCTTACCTTAACATCTCTATAAAGCCCTGACCACGACTTGTCTCTTGGAATCAACGTGGTGAGTGTGAAGGTCACATGTGTGGAAATGTCACAAAGGGTGTGAAGACTTCCGGGAACGGAAATACTTTTGAAGGTTGGTTAACATATTTTCCAGATCAACTTCAGGTTTAACTCCCCAGAAGACTACCAGTGAATTCTTTTTTTTTTTTCCTTAACACAAAATCTAAATGTTGATAAACACGGGAAGATGCCGTTCCTTTGGTGACTCTAGTTTGCAGTACTGAGTATAAGTGTGGCTAATATTACACCAATTAAAAGGCTGACATGCACATCGCTTGGGGTGTTTTATAGACAATTTGCTTTTTATGTCATCAGAATATTCCAGTGAGAATGTTTTTGACTCAGAGGTAATAGAAGCCTGGCTCTGGAGCTGGCCTTTGCTAAGGTAACATATTAATGAGTCATCAGAAGCTATAAATAGAACTCAGCATGAACTTCTGTCCACAAGTACACCACTGTTCCCACAAAAAGAGCTTTTACTAATGACAGAACATGGTCTGCGTGCCGCTGTTGCAACTAAGGGGGGGGGTGGACCTAGATAACCACAAACTTGTGGGAAATGTAACTTGAGGTATGATTTGCCAAGATGTCATTATGTACTTTCTTGGTCTCCCTTACAGGCAGGGAAGAAGCTCTTGTATTGTTTTTTTTTTTTTTTAATTAATTTATTTTTTTATTCTTACGTTAATCCCCATCTTGTATTGTTTTCCTTAGGGATCGTCATTATGTAGGCCAGCCAAGATTTTCAGTCTCTCTCACATGATAAATCCCAGACAATAACTGCCTTAAGGCAGTTATTTATCTTCTTTCTCTTTGTCTCTTACCCCTTTCCTCCCCAGCATATAGTATACTAATCATATAGAACAATAACGTTTGCATAGGAGGGCTCCATAATTATTTATTGAATGCATAGATGGATGGGATGTTAATTTTATGCCTCCATATAATACTCTGGCATTTTGACCTTTCATATATACAAGTCAATAGAGTCAAGTCGATTTCCTATGTAATATGCAGTATGTTCCCCCATCCAAAAATATATCTCCACGAGACTCCCTACCGTGTTTCCTTACACTTCTGCCCTGCTCATTTCTTGAGGCAATGATAGTGGGGATAGATAAAAAACCACCTGCAAGTAGAGAGAGGGTGAACATGTTAAGATTCTGCCATTCACCATACCTTAAGTCCAATTTCACACCAGTTCTAAAGGGAAGATAGGATACAGGAAAAAGAAGATTGAGGAAAGAGGAGTGGTCAGAAATGGTCTAGGACATAGTCTTGCTGAGGTAGACAGCCACAGGACTCTCCGCCCTGGGAGTCTATAAAGGCACCAAGCTCTAGGGGAAGAAGTCCAGGAAGGAAGTTAAAGAGGCAGCCAAGCCAGTTATCTTCCCTACGAATTTCCCCCTGGTTGTCCCTTCTCCTCATGACTAAGTCTGTAGTATCTGCCCCTGGGCCTACATCAGCCTGGGAAAGCAGGGGAGGCAGGAAAGGCAAGGTGTATGGAGAGGGCTGCAAATTCCTTTTTGCTCGTGGTCAGATGCAGTCTGGGTGGACAGGAAGTTCAGTCCTGATCTCTTTCTTACCAGTTCCAGTTTGAACTGTAACCTCCTTGTGGTCCCACCCCCAGTTCCCACACCTCTCCTTTCCCCTCCCCCACATCACACAAAATATCTTTCCTCCAGGCCATCCTTCCACCTGTGCTTTATTTTAAGTGCAGTCTTGTCTGCCTTTCCCGTCTTCATGTTTCAGTTCATGAGACCTAATGGGGAAAAGGCAATGATGACCAGGCAAGTGGAGAAGACAAGTGTCAAAAATTCTGCAATATTGACACCAATTTATCGAAAGAGGCTTCCATTCCAGGGAGAAAGGAAAAGGTAGAGAAAAGACTCCCCTGGCAGACTAGGGCAGTGTCCTCTGGAGCTAGTAATAAGAAGGCCAAAGTATGTCTTTTTCAGATTCTAAGACCCAGTCCTCCCAGAGATGCGCAGAGCTTGGGATGACACTTGCCTTTCAGAAGGACTCCACGAAGCCCACTGGGGTGGTGGCTTAGGGAAACCCTAACGGACTGAACTCAACTCTAAGCTCCAGTTCCCAACCACCTTCTTCCGTTGGCTTGTTCCCTCATTGACAAAGCAGCTGGGAACACACGAATCCCGGAAGAGGAAGGTGTTCGTGTAGGAGGATCCTCTGGTTTCAAAGGTGACCAGAAATACAAGTGACACAGGAAAGACAAAAACAGAAAGCATAAGGATATAGGGATGTCGATGAAGGAAACAGAGCCCAAAGCAGGATTTGAATGGGTGATGGAGGACCAGAGAGACCCAGAGGATCTTCTCTCTCTCCCTCCACTTGAGTGTTTACAGCAAAAGATAAACCCAGAACTAAGGTCACTCATTTCACTGTCCTATGCTTTTTTTAATCTCACAACACTGTCTGGCTGGTTTGGCTCGTATCTGCAGGGCTCGCCATACTCTGGCACAGTCAAGGTTATGAATATAAGGCCGTCTGTGGCACATCTTGTGTCAGTATAATGAGGGATGATCTATTCAAATGTTGCAGTAAGCAGTTGTATCTCTACTGGTGAAAAGTAAAAACCCCAGGGGGGTGGGAATTGATAGCCAGCCAATACCAAGCATCCAAAATTATTCTGTAAAATGTCTCAGCAGACTCTACAGCTGGCATGTCCTTGGTAATCCTCCGTGAGAAGAATCTCAGCCACACTGCTTGACTCCAGGAGAAGCTGGACCCGGGCTTGATGTTAGTTCCTTAGACTGGTTAGACCAGAGCAGAATTGTGATGACCTAGAATTCTGCATCCATTCAAACCAGGAGCAACCTCCAAGAGGGCGCTTAAACTACGGGTTTACCTTCTAACCACCAAGACTCATTAAGACTCCCCAAACTTTCTAAAGAAAATTCAGTTTGTTACAGATTCATGAGTTGAAGATAGGGCCCAAGTCTCCGTCTGTTATCCTGAGGCCAGCCTCTAACAAGTACAGACGTCGTGAACGTGAAGCCCACCCAGATACAGCCCCCCCCCAGACCAGGACTTCTAAACATCAGAATCACCTGAGGAGCATCTTTTTTAACTGAGGTAAAATTTATATAACGTGACATTCACTGTTAATTTTAAAGTGTACAGTTCAGTGGCATTTCATATATTCACAGCGTGTATATCCATAGCCTGTATCTCTTTCTAAGACATTTTCATCACCCTAAAAGGATATTCTGTACCCATTAAGAATTCATACCTGGGAAGAAATTGGAGAGGAAGGGGCGCCTGGGTGGCTCAGTCGTTAAGCGTCTGCCTTCGGCTCAGGTCATGGTCCTAGGGTCCTGGGATCGAGCCCCGCATCGGGCTCCCTGCTCAGCGGGAAACCTGCTTCTCCCTCTCCCACTCCCCCTGCTTGTGTTCCCTCTCTCGCTGTGTCTCTCTCTGTCAAATAAATAAATAATAATGATGATAATAAAAATCTTTAAAAAAAATTAAAAAAGAAATCAGAGAGGGAGACAAACCATGAGAGACTCTGGACTCTGGGAAACAAACTGAGGGTTGCAGAGGGGAGGGGGGTGGGGGGATGGGGTGGTGGTATTAAGGAGGGCACGTGGATGTGATGAGCACTGGGTGTTACATGAAACTGATGAATTGTTGAACACTACATCAAAAACTAATGATGTACTATATGTTGGCTAACTGAACATAAAAAAAAAAAGAATTCATACATGGGGAGCATTTTAAAAGTACATATCCCAAGGCCCCACACCCAAGAGATTGTAATTCAGTGAACATAGAAGTGTTTTCCACAAGATTCCAGGTATCCTGTTCCTAGATATTCTCTTCCCAGAAGAAATGAAAATGTATGCCCCCCAGAGATCTACATATAAATGATTATAGCAGCTTTTACAGTCATTCAAACTTGGGAATAACATAAATATCTCTCAATTGGAGATATAAAAACAAACTGTGATAAATCCTTGTAATGGAATGGTACTCAACAATTAAAAGGAATAAATTTTTGATACAAAAACAAGGATGAGTGGAGCCTGGGTGGCTCAGGCTATTAATTGTCCAACTCTTGATTTCGGCTCAGGTCATGATCTCAGGGTCGTGAGATCGAGCCCTGCATTGGGCTCCATGGTGAGCATGGAGTCTGCTTAAGATTCTCTCTCTTTCTCTGCCCCTCCCCCTGCTCATGTGCACACAGTCTCTCAAAAAACAAAACAAAAACCAAAAAAAGGATGAGGGCGCCTGGGTGGCTCAGTCGGTTAAGCGTCTGCCTTCGGCTCAGGTCATGATCCCAGGGTCCTGGGATCGAGTCCCACATCCGGCTCCCTGCTCTGCGGGAAGCCTGCTTCTCCCTCTCCCACTCCCCCTGCTTGTGTTCCTGCTCTCGCTATGTCTCTCTCTGTCAAATAAATAAATAAAATCTTAAAAAAAAAAAAAAGAGGATGAATCTTTAGTGCATTATACAAAGTGAAGGAATCCACATTCCATACTGTATTCCATTTATATGACATTCTGGAAAATGCAGATTAGTGGTTTTTTAGAGGTTAAGGGTGGAAAGCAGGTAGTTTTGGGTAAAAAGAGGTAGCACAAGGGAATTTGGGGAGGGGTGGTGAAACAGTTTTGTATCTTGACTGTGATGGTGATAATAAGCGTTTGTCCAAATGCATAGAACTTGACATCAAAAAGTGAATTTTACTCTATTTAAAGATTTTTACTTATTTATTTTGAGAGAGAGAGTATGCACGCATGAGAACAGGCACACAAGCAGGGGGATGGGCAGGGGCAGACAGAGAGAGAGAAAATCCCAAGCAGTCTCCAGGGCAGAGCACCGAGCCCCATGCAGCGCTCAATCCCACAACCCTGAAATCATGAACTGAGCTGAAACCAAGAGTTGGACGCTTAACCAACTGAGCCACCCAGGCACTCCTTACTTTATTTAAATTTAAAAATAAATTGGAAAACATTTTAAGCCTCCCTGGGTGTTTATGATGTGTAGTCTGTTTGGGAAACGAGTACATAGATAATGCTGGACAACCTAGTTATTCTGTAACCCAGTCGAGTTGCACTTTGGACACCGGGGACCAACCAACTTACCATTACTATTTCTCTGTTTATCCTCACAGTATTTGGACAGTTCCACAGACTAGAAGTACAGCAGTAAGTTGCCGTGCCCAAGAGTATGGTATGTATCTGGTTGTTGATAGATCACAGGACGTGGGCTATGCAGTGGTTTTGTGGCAGTGTTTGCCGAACTAAAATCACCACACCAAATGTGGTGACTTTAGAGCTTTATTTTAAAATATGAGTTATGGGGCACCTGGGTGGCTCAGTCGTTAAGCGTCTGCCTTCGGCTCGGTTCGTGATCCCAGGGTCCTGGGATCGAGCCCCGCATAGGGCTCCTTGCTCAGCGAGAAGCCTGCTTCTCCTTCTCCCTCTCCCCCTGCTTGTGTTCCCTCTCTCGCTGTGTCTCTCTCTGTCAAATAAATAAATAAATAATCTTTAAAAAATGAAAAAAAATAAAATATGAGTTATGCTTTATCTCTTAGATTAATTGTAATCAGAATAATATGGAAATCATTTCCAGTAATGGAGATTAGAATGCAACCTATGAATTTTCCAAGAACATCATGTTTCACAACTGAAACATCATGTTTAATAATTTAATTTTATAATCAACCCCAAATCAGAAACCAAAGACAAGTTTTTATATGATAAATCCAACGATCCTAACCAACTCCATTGTAGGTCATTTTGGTTATTTTCCTAAAATTTGATACCTGTTTCACATAAAGGAAAACAATGACAATGACTCTCTCACAGAGTCCTGGATCCCTTTATTTGTGAAAATCTATGGAAAACAAATGAAAATCACGGGCAGATGTTTATGTAGGACACCAGCCCTGTTAGTTGTGAGGCTAGCCTTGTGCTCAATCTCACTTGAAAAAGAAAAAACAAACAAAAACCCATATCCTGCTGCGGCTGATCATCTACTCAAACAAGGTGGCTAAAATACAAATAGTAACTCCCAGGTAAAAGAAGAAAAGAAGCAAGAAGTAGGCAATGGTTAGATTCGAAGATAATGCTAATTGCAACTGTGAGACGAAAGGGGGGAAAAACACCACAAAACAAAACATGTAGTGAGATAGATCCTATCTGATGTTTCTATCCCTGTAGAGTATATTTTCTAATTTGCAAATCTCTTTGCTTGCCCTAATCTCAAACTATTTCTAACACTCTTGCTACCTCATCAGTTTGCAAACCCTAGCTACAGCTCTCTCTGAGGCATTCCGTTCACATTGCTTCTTTTTTTAGAGCTGCTTGTGCCTGAGAGGGAGGAAATGGAGCTACAAGTGTTTCCTTTCCATTCACAACTGGCACTTTCTTGTAGTGGGGGAGGTAGCTGACGGCTAGCAGCTTGCTCCCAGCAGCTTGAGATAGCACTGAGTTTTCTTTCCTCTAAGCCTCTCTTGAAGTCCTTGTATTATAAATTATTTATAAATTTTATCACAACCTCCAGGAAGCAAGCTGGACCAATTTTTCTGGTGCCAGATGGCTCAGCAGACTTTTCAGATGTTGGTACTCTGTTGGACATCCCAGCTTCTATTGCCCCACACCCCAAAAGTACATCCAGCTAGAAAGCCCATAAAAAGGTCATTATTTCATGTGTTCCCTGCGCAAAACTTCCTCCACGAAGAAGGAGTTTGACCCTTCCCCAAACTGAGAATGGGGAGTGTTCCTTCATCTTTGCCATCTAAGCACCTCTAAGTGGGGAGGAGTATGTACAGATCTGGGCACCTAGCTATAGGCAGGTGTTCAATTATATGTGATCCACATATATATATGATCCATATATATATGATTTAAAATAAAAATAATGTTGGGGAGTTGTACAAATTTGATAGTAAACAATGACTCCTCAGGAAAATTGCCATGTATGCGATATAAGTCAGAATTCTTTTGGGTGTAAGTGACAGACCATATGTGAACTAGGTCAGAGAGGGAGAAGGGCATCTATTGGCTCATGTAACCAGGAAGTACAAGGAAAGGAGTGACTCAAGGGCCTGAAATCCCTAGTTCACTTTTCCCCTCTGCCTCTTGCTTCTGCTTTTCTTTTCAAGTGGAGGACAAGGCAGGATTTGGGGACCCACAGTTCAGTCTCACCAGCAAAGAGGAAAGAAAGAATGTAGCATGCATGTGTATACACACACACAGACATTCCAATCATATTTGGAATATTTAGACAGCATATTGGAGCAATGGGGTGGAAAGGACCTCTTCCCCCAAAAGAAGAGGGAGAGCACAGATGTGGTCCCTGTGGAAATTGTTCTGAGCCAGAAATAGATTATTTTTCTCTTGAGGCTTCATATTCTCCAGAATACATTTAGGTCAGTTTGAGAAGCACAGACATATGTCATATGGTATCTCGGACGGCCTCAGACTTGATGGCCTGTGAAGATTTCCCTAGTGAAACACTGTATTTGTTCTCTGATGGGACATTTTGATGGATGGTGAGAGCTTCAGGAATCTGTGGGAGACAAGACAATGAGAAAGAGTTAAAAACCCTTTTTAGAAAAAAAAAATTAAGCAGAGTGTTGGGTTATGGAAAGAGAGAAAAGGATGGAAGGAGCAAAGTGAGAGAGAAAAAAGAGTCAGTGTGAACCTGGGCATTACATTAAAAAATCCCCAATAGTGAAAAAGCCAAGGAATTCCTAAAGTTAGGAGATGTAACATTAAATTTGAAGTTGTTTGTGTTTCTGTGGAATAGATCCTATGACAGAGAAAGATTCGGTGTTCTACAAAATACCCTTTTCTTCCCGGGCTCGGAACTAGTCCTAAGGACTACATTTCCCAGCCTCCCTTCCAGTTAGGTACAGTCACGTGACTAGTTCTAGCCAATGGAATGTTGGCAGGAGTGATGCCGCCACCCCCAGGCCTGGTTTACACAACTACCACCCTACCCTCCCCCCTCTTCCCTCTCCTGCAGGCTGTCTGCGGAAGATCAGGTGGAGGGCTCCATGACCCCCACAGATGTTAGAGCCACCAGATGACCGAAACCTCTGTCTGTGAAGGACTGTATGGATCAGGCCCCTTGCCACCTCCTCAGGACTATGATATGAGTAAGAAAATATCCTTTTGCTATTGTTAAGTTATTGCAGTAGAGGTTTGTTTGTTATAGCAGTTGACTTATCCTGACAAATGCAAACTTCTTCACTGTCCCCTCTCAGATCTTCACAATACATTCAAATGTCCTATGAGAGTGGGAGTTCTGTGGCAGTCATAAGGAGGCTGAGTTTCACATCTGGGTTAGCAGGGCGTGGAACAGAAACCACATTTACAGGAAGCAATATATTCCATAATTGAAACCCACTGCAAAAGCAGGAGGCCGAGGCCAGAAGTGACCATGAGAGCATAAACTTCTTGGGAATTTGCAGAAGTGTTTGAGTGGGCTTTGGCTTCTGCAGAGCATGGAATGAGGGAGGTTTTGGGAAGTTACCGAGATCTGAAGGGAATGACATGTGGATTATGTTGTTACTTTTCGCAGTACAGGGTGCTAGGAGTGATAAAAGGTTTTGACTCACATGTCTCAAGGATGGAAACTGAATAATGCTTCTGACCACAAAATCCTGAAATAGTACTTAAATCCCTTGGATGATTGCAGAATTATTTTACTTAGAGAAATCCCTGATAGACAGCTGAGTGGGGTCTGTTTAACTGGCAGTGAAAGGGCAGTCAGAGTCTATACTTCCCTGGCTGTCCGACCGAAATTACATTCTCCCCATTTTTGTCTCCCATCGCATACTGTGGTTTTCCCTTAAGGCATTAATTAGGTATTTGTTGTGGCATTTTTTTAAGGTGTGTTTCCCCCGCTAGACTCTAAGCTGCATGAAGACAAGGACTGTGTCTCTTTCATCCCCCAATATACACCTGGCACCTGGCATAGTGCCTGGCACACGCTTCATGAATATTTGTTGCAACAAAATGAAATCTGTACCTGTGAGATCCTCAGATAAGCACCTGTTAGCCTCCGAGAATTCACTTCCTAACTTAGGTTTGGCAATCAGATATTTTTTTAGCTGTTTGATAATTTCAAAATGCATTAGTACTTTATGTAAAGAAAAAAGGGCCTTTATCATTATGAATATGATAAGAGTTCTCATATGTGAACTTGATAACAGCGATAGCTATGTAGGGTTGTTATTATTATAATTATTGATAACATCTGCTTCTCCCTAGAAAATATGTGAATCCTTTCCCCATGGGTTATAGCCTAGTCTTAGTTTCAAACTAAGAGTGTCTCTTTCCCCTCAATCCGAGCAGCAATTGTTAAGTAAATAGCCTTCCTGGCTGAACCTCAGCTGACCTGCCTACTGGAACCTTTTTATCAGAGTTCCAGGAATGATCACTTCTGTTTTTTAAGAACAAGATATTGAAAGAGCATAGTGGTATCCTTTTTTTTTTTTCTGATGGCTTTGTATAAGTCTGGCAGTTCTACCTCAAATAGTATAGCTTAAACTCATATTTATGCTTTTCCTCACCATTTCCACCCTCCCCCAGCCACTGGAATCCAAAAGTCCAAACTCCTACCCTCATACCTTTTTAGCAGGTTTTAATCATTTTGTGCAAATTTATGTTGAATATATACTTTTCCTTTGTTTGCTTATAAGCTTTTGGGGCAGATTCAGCAAATACCTACTGATTTTCTTTATTCCTTCATTCTGACATTAAGTCCCTAGGATAATTATTGTTTTTTAGAATAGTAGAAAAAAATGAAGAAGAATGTCTTGGTTCCTAACAAAGAAGATGCAGATCTGTGGTTGGAATGATTAGGATTTAATTCTGAGGTGACACTTGATCAAATGTTCAGCACATAGTTAGCCCTCAGTAAGTATTAGCTTATTGTTAGCTTCTCTCAATGGCTTTCCAGAGCCTAATAGTGAGAAAGATTATAAAGCCACTTCTAAGCTCAGAGGGGAAAAAAAAAAAAGAGAAATGGAACGTCTTGTTGTGGATCTACAGTCTAATGCCTCAAGCTTAAGCAAGCTCAGAATAACTTACTGAGTTAGTAAAGTTCACAGCGAAGCTGAACAGAAGTGAACTTTCGATGACTTTAAACACTGGTAGAGTCTCCAAATGTCATTTACGGCCAGGAGTGGCAGGGTGCAGTCCAGGAGCCCCTAGGCACATGTGGCGATTTGAATTCATTAAAACTAAACCGGAGGGGGAGATGAACCATGAGAGACTGTGGACTCTGAGAAACAAACTGAGGGTTCTAGAGGGGAGGGCGTGGGGGAATGGGTTAGCCTGGTGATGGGTATTAAAGAGGGCACGTTCTGCATGGAGCACTGGGTGTTATGCACAAACAATGAATCATGGAACACTACATCGAAAACTAATGATGTAATGTATGGTGATTAACATAGCATAATAAAAAAAATGAAATTTGGGGTGCTTGGCTGGCTCAGTAGTAAGAGCATGAGACTCTTGATCTGAGGGTCGTGAGTTTGAGCCCCACATTGGGTGTGGGGATTACTAAAAATAAATAAGTAAACTTTAAAAAAAATAAATGAAATTTAAAATACAATTCCTCACATGTTAAGTGCTTGCTAGCCACATGTGCTATTGACTACCCTATTGGATTGCACAGACCTAGAACATTCTCATCATCTCAGAAAGTTCAGTCGGACAGAGATGCTCTCTAGGAATAGTTAGAAAATTGTGCTGATGCTTAACATACATCAACTTATATGTAGCCCACAGTACAGTATTTTACAAATTTGTTCATTAGTGTGTACACTTTTTTGTTTTGTTTAGTGTGCACACTTTTTAATCCTTGAAGAATAATGTGTTGAACTGTCCCTGTGCTAGCTACTGAATATTTAAAGCAGGCTCTATGATTGACAACACTAGGCTTTCACTTCCTGGGGAATAAAGCTCAGAAAGATGAAAATCAAAAGATTAACTCTTATCTTCTTGCAAGTGATAAAAAGAAGTAGTCATCGTAGTTAAGGTCTTTGAGGCTGAGTAGGTGTTTGGGGTTTGGGAGCTAGTCACTACCACATGCACACGAGCAACATCACTATTAAATATTTACCTCACAGTGAGCAAACTGGAACCATTAACCGCCCTTTCTCGTTACAATGTGTGTATAAGTGAATGAGGCTGATAAGCAAGTATTTGTTGAGCTCTTTTTGTGTGCCTAGCTATATGAAAATACTAAGAACTTTTTAAAACACTTACAACTATATGTCTTGCATGAATATACTTTCATCCAAATTTCAATAATTAGAAAAATTGTGTTCAGCCTATTCTGCTTATTAAGATTTCAAATAATAATAATAGCCGGTAACTTTGTTTGGTACTCATTATGTGCACCGTGCTTTACACACATTCATTTAACCCTGGAAACAACCCTGTAAGGTACTATTATCCTTTTACGAATAAGGCAACAGCATTCAGAGGAATCATCTTGTCTTCTGAGATTACACAGCTGGTCAGAGGCAAGCTGGCGCTTGAATCCAGATGTGTTTAACTCCAGAAACTGGACCTTTGGCTACTGCTGCATGCTGTCCTTCCTATACTTAAGACAATTTGCAAAAACTAGGTCTAAAAACAGAAACGCTTCTAGCTAATTCTCAGTTGATCAGAAACGTAAACCAGCCTTTCCTGCCATGCAGTCTGCTCCTTGGGATTGCTTTATATTACAGACCACTGTCTCTTTGATCTTCTCAAGGGCTCATCTCCCTTGACTAAGCTGAGAATGTGCTCCCATGTCGACTGTCTACTTTGGTACCTATACAATATATGTAGGAATAATGAAAACAGTGTTGCCAGATTTAGAAAGAAGAAAAGATACCCAGTCATATTCGACTTTCAGATAAACAAAAAAAATTTTTTTAGGATAAATATATTTCTTGCAGTATTTGTATTTTAACTGGCAACCCTAACTAAAGATAGCAGTAGTTCCATACTAAAGGGATCAGTCACCCTATCATGTGATTTATAAGAAATTTTAACGGGAACATGCTAAATTAAAGATGGCCACAAATTCTTTGCTTTTCCTGCCATTGAGAAGATCACTTTATTCCCCTCCTTTTGAATCTAGGCTGGCCTTAGCGAGTCCCTTGACAAATAGAATGTGGCAAAGGTTACATTCTGTGATTTCTGAAGCTAGGTCACAAGAAGCCTTGCAGCTGCCACCCGGGTCCCTTTGAACACTCTGTCTAGAAACCCTGAGCCACCAAGTAAGAAATCCAACTATCCTGCACCCACTGTGCTAAAGAGGATACATGTAGATGCACTGGCTGGCAGTCCCCACTGAGCCCAGACTTCTAGTCAACCCTGTCAAGCCACCTCATGTAAGCAAAGCCATCCTGGGTCCTCCAGACCAGCCTACCTGACAGGTGAATAGCACCAAGTGACTCACTTGATACCACATAGAGTAGAAGAAACACCTAGCCAAGCCCTGCCCAAATTACTGACCACAAGATCATGAGCTATAGTAAAACAGAGTTGTTTTAAGCCACTAAATTTTGGGGTCCTTTGTGACATAGCAATAGGTAACCAGAACAGAAGAAAACAAAACTATTTTATTATTTAATATTTAAATAATTAAGTGTACAGAATGCTATGAGTAGGGTGTTTTCTCACATTAGTAAGTATAATCTCATTTAAACCAATGCCAAAAGCATACTTAATGGTGAAGCAAAAGAGATCTCTCCATTATCATCGAAAATAAAAGAATGATTACTCTCCAAATTACCATTTAGATTTTCTAGAATTTTAGGCATATTTCAGTGAGCAGCAATACCAAAGTCATTTACTCGTTCAGGGTTCTGATACCTCTGGTGGCCCAGCCTGTGATCCTCTCGAGTCACCTATTACCCCAGCCATGGCTGAGCAATCTGTTTGCAGGTGAAACCTGAGAGCACCTGCTTCAGCTGCACCTCGTCGCTCTAGCTCTTCTGCTCTGGACCTTCGCAGATACTTGACACACAGTGGGATGCCTGCAGCAAACTACTTGGTCCCCAGGCTTGGTACTGAAGGCATGAGGGCTTGGCCATGGGACCTGTGCTGTGGCTTGGGGCCTGTGCTCAGAATGGCCCCAGGCTTGGTGCAGGCTCATCTATCACTTTCTGGAATTTCTTAATACTTTTTGAACAAGGATCTGTAATTTTATTTTACCCTGGGCCTCACAAATTATATATCTGGTCCTGCCTGCACCCATGGAAAGGCGAGCCCTTGACCAGAGCTGCAAATCAGATCGGGTGGGTAGATACCCCTTCCTCTGTCCCTTGAACGGACGGTTCTGAGATTCATTCTGCATAGTTGTGTAGAAGATGCCCATCACCATGATCCCCGGTCCACTGCAGTGGCCACATGAGAACAGATATTACTATCGACGGCATTCCTCCTTTCCTGGGATCATTTCCCAAAATGCATGCAAGCCCTGGGAGCAGACTCCATTTTCTAGGAAGAACTCAGGCTGTTCTTCACATCCTTTCCATGCCACCATCCTAGATACCAGGGATTCAGATAGAAACACAACAAAGTTTCCTGCCATCGTAGAGTTTACATTCCAGGTGGCAAAGACATAGCAAATAAGTGAACAATAAGCAAAATTATTACAGATTGTGGTAAGTGCCATGAAGAGCTCAAACAAGATGCTCTGGCTAGGGCAGGGTGGGGATTTGCATATTGGATATGAGGCCTGAATAATGAGGAAGTGAACATAGGCCAAGGGGCTGGAGTAAGAATGTTAGGCAGAAGGGTAGAAAGTCCAAAGGCTCTTGGTGTGTTCTTTTTTTTTTTTAAAGATTTTATTTATTTATTTGAGAGCGAGAGAATGAGAGACAGAGAGCATGAGAGGGAGGAGGGTCAGAGGGAGAAGCAGACTCCCCGCCGAGCAGGGAGCCCGATGCGGGACTCGATCCCCGGACTCCAGGATCATGACCTGAGCCGAAGGCAGTCGCTTAACCAACTGAGCCACCCAGGCGCCCCTCTTGGTGTGTTCTAGGGACAGAAAAGAAGGCTGAGTGGTGGGAGCCCAGAGAGCAAGGGAAACAGAGGTGCTACAAGATATTGGAGGTAGGAAGGGACCAAGCACATGGGGCCATGTTAAGGAGTCTGTGTTTTATTCTAAGTGGCACAGGGAGCCACTGAAAGGTTTTTAATAAAGGAGTGCATTCTGATTTTGGCTTTTAAAATATTAGCCTGTGAGGAGAATGGATTGGCAGGGAGCCATTGAGAAAGCTATTGTAGGAATCCAAGTGGGAGTTGCTGGTGGCTCCGAGGAAGGCAGGAGCAGGGAAGATGGGGAGGAGGGAGGAAATGCATCAAGGAAGATGCACTAAGGGCCCTTGCACATGATCCAAGGTCCCACCTTTGTTCCAGTAGGACCAACAGGTTCCTACTGGAACAAGAAGCATGTTAGCAACTTCTCTCCTCAGTGCAGAGGCTTTGGCCACTGCCATGTCCTCAGGGAGGGAGGAGGGAGAGAAAGGAGCAGGACTCTGACAGAGGGAAAGGGAACAAGGAAGGTTGCAGATGACTGACCACAGTCAATCTGGAACCAGCGCTCAGGGCTACAGAAACTGCTACCCAGAGGCCTCCTTCGCCTGTTCTCAGATAAGCACCATCTCACTCCACCCTCCCCTCCCTGCCCCCACTCTGGTTGTTGTCAGAGTGGAGGACAAGGAAGGACAGATGGCTTTAGACATTTGTGTCTTACACACATTTTCAGCAACTGACAATATCATTGAAATAGAAATAGGAGATAAGTTTATTTGAAAAAAATTAACATTATTTCCAGATGATCTGATTATGTACCCAACTGACTCAACCAGAAACCAGAAACCTTCTAGAATTCCTAAGAAACTTCTTCAGAGTTGTCAAATACGAAGTATCCAGAAATCTGTATATGCCCCATTTACCAGCAATAAGTTAGATCATATAGAGGGAGAAACAAGTCCATTTATAATATATAAATATTAAAAGCTGTAGAAATATTCCTAGCAAGAAACGTATAGGCCTATATGAAAACAACCACAAAAACAAAAACAGCAAATGTATAGAATTTTTAAAATAAAATTATAATCAATGAAGAAATATTCCTTGTTCCTAAAACAAATTAACTTATGGGTTTAACACAAATTTAATTAAAAGGATTTTTTATGTGTGGGAACTTGATAACATGATATTAAAATAAAGTAAAAGAATAAGCATTCAGAAACTTCTTGGGGTGCCTGGGTGGCTCAGTCATTAAGCATCTGCCTTCGGCTCAGGTCATGATCCCAGGGTCCTGGGATCAAGCCCCACATCAGGCTCCCTGCTTGGCGGGAAGCTTGCTTCTCCCTCTCCTACTCCCCCTGCTTGTGTTCCCTCTCCCACTATGTCTCTATCTGTCAAATAAATAAAATAAAATCTTTTAAAAAAATTTAAAAAAAAACTTCTAAAAAATTTGAAAGAGAAAAGCTATCAGTATTAAAACATAAAGCTAGAATAATTAAAACACTGTCGGGTTGATGCAAAAATTGGAATCTTTTAGTGAATCTCAAAACAGACCTTAGAACATGTAAAAACTCAATTTATGAATGATAAATTATGTACTACAAATGAATGTGGGAGGAGGGCTGGATTTCTAAGCATAACAGCAATAGAAGAAAATGTCAGAGAAAATATCATATTTGACCACATAGAAGTTTAAGCATTTACGTCATGAAAAAAAATCATAGACAAACATTAAAAGCAAATTACAAACAGTGAATAATATTTGCAGTATAGATGACATGCACAAGGTTAATATCCTTAATATACAAAGGACTCTAACAGATCTCTAACAAGAAAACACCAGCCCCAATTGAGAGTAGTCAATAGGTAGGAATAGACAATTCACACACACACATACAAATTGGCCAATAAGCATAAGAAATCTTTATCATCCCTAGTAATCAAAGAATATAGTTTAATGCAACAATGAAACAGTTTTTCATATATCAAATTGGAAGAGAATTTATAGACCAGCATTTATTGAGCACTTTATGATAGGCACTCCTGTATTTACTTGTAATGTATCATTTAATTCTACAAAATAAGTAGTACTGCTATCCCCACTTACTAGGAGAAAAACCAAGTCACAGAGCAGCTAAGCAAGTTTTTCCAGTCCACACAGCTAGGAAGTGGTCCAGTTGGGATTCAGTTCTGAACAGTTTGGTTTGGGAGCCTGTATCACAGTGAGAAACTGGTGGGCAAGAATCACTGTTGAGTGGATGTGTAGAAGAGGTGCTCTTTATGCCGCCAGTGGTGGAATAAACTGGTAATGCCTCTTTGAAAAGCGATTTGACTCCAGGTATCAAAAATCTTCAAAAAGATTTGTAGTCCTTGATCCAGTAACTCTACTTCCATGACTCAATTCTAGGAATATTAGAGATAGAAATAGAGAATCATGTTAAGAATATTTGTTACAGAATTCTTCTTTTTTTCCCCCCCAAATCCCCTACTGTGGAATTATTTCTAAAAATGAAAAATTAGAAGCAAACCCAAGTGTCCAAGAGCAGAAAATCATTTAAGTAAGTGGTAGTACATCCATAAAATAAATAAATATATATATATCTTTTAAAATTCCAAATGACATGGGAAAATGCAATAAAATAGAATGCTAAATGAAAAAAGTAAGCTATAATTGTATATATATATATATACACAATATTGTATATATATGATGGCCTAAGTATTCTAAATATAGGACAGACGGACTTGAGGAAACACATCAAGATGTTCACAGTGATTATTTCGGATGAAAGTACAGGTGAACTTGATTTTCTCTTTATACATTTCTGCACCTTATAAATTTTCCACCAGGAAATCTGTGGGATTTTTCTTATAACCGGGAAAAAGCCAATGGACATTAAAACAATGTTTTAACAGAATTATTTGGAAAATTATTCTGATGGATATTATTTGGATACTGGTTGAGACCTCATCTGCTCAAACCTAAGAGCACCAGCTGTAGCCCTTGGTCATTTCTGTCAAAGGCAGAACTGCAGAGGGAAAGGGACCACAACTCTGTCCTTGTGGAAATTAAAGCGAGAGGGCTGGGAACCACCTGGACTGCCCAAGCTTTGAGCAAGGGATGTCCACGCTTAGAGCCCTACTGAGACAAAACAAAGTAGTTTTATTTCATAAGCACAGCCAAGGTCCAAGTAAGATAGATTCATATTCTGGCTGTTTTATTTTTAACGCATACTGCAGAGGAATTAAAGCCAGAAGACATGAATTCAACTCTTCTTTTATCAGCTGTATGACTTTGGGCCAAGCATTTAATTAGGCTCTCTGAATCTTAATATTGTTACTTCTCAAATAGGGATAATAAAAGTACATGGCCAGTCAACTCAGATGTGTTCCAATGTGTAGGAGTCATTTGAAATTGAAAATACCCAGATGGGAGCCTGGGTGGCTCAGAGGGTTAAGCGTCTGCCTTCAGCTCAGGTCATGATCCCAGGGTCCTGGGATCGAGCCCCACATCGGGCTCCTGGCTCAGCCAGAAGTCTGCTTCTCCCTCTCCCTCTGCCTCTCCCACTGCTCATGCTCTCTCTCTCTCTGTATCTCTGTGTCTCAAATGAATAAATAAAATCTTAAAAAAAAGAAAATACCCAGATGAAGGGAGATTATAATATAATTAGACCTATGTCTCTGTCCGAAAGGACTATCATTGGGGAATAGATGGCCTGTTGTCAAAGGAAACACAGAAGCTGCAGAGAACTACAGGTGTGCTAGATACCAACGCTATGTCCTTAGACTGTGATCTTCTGAAGTCCCGCCACCTCTTCTCCCAATCCCTTGGGCCCTTAGGCATGTGAGAGAATATGAGCTCCATTACTAAGCTGCAGCTTGGCCACCTCTGCCCAGTTTCAAAGTGCTTCCTTCATGTGACCTGAATAGACTTTTAATGCAAATAAACATTGTGTTTGGACCTCATAGGACTATATTTGCTGTTAGTCATATGTTTGTCTGATTGGGGTGAATAACAGTTTGTAAATATCGAAGACCTCACCCTAAAAATGTTATTATATACTTTTTCTTTAGTTAGTAAGTGTACTTAGAAGGCGGCTATGTATATTTTTTAACCAAATGGTTTTGCCTTATCAAGCCCAGATGGAGCAGGATCTAGGCTGCAATGAGGCAGGAATTCTTAAAGCATTCTCCAAAGTTGTCCTAGAAAATTCAGGAGGCCTCTGGCAGTTAATTCACAAATTCACATGCCTAAGATTTTAGAGAGCCAAGGTCTCAGCAAAGTGTTATGTAAGTCTGTAGACCTCAGTTTCTCCAACCGTAAAATGAGGGCTGGATGACCCTTAGGGTAATTTTTTTTTTTTTTAAGATTTTATTTATTTATTTGACAGAGAGAGAGAACACAAGCAAGGGGAGTGGGAGAGGGAGAAGGAGGCTCCCTGCTGAGCAAGGAGCCCGATGTGGGGCTCCAGCCCAGGACCCTGGGATCATGACCTGAGCTGAAGACAGATGCTTAACCGACTGAGCCACCCAGGCGCCCGCCTTAGGGTAATTTCTAACAACTCTCTATCAAGTTCCACTTAGTTTTTGGCCTAAATTCCCACACTGAATCTCTCTATCTGAACCAGTACAATAAAATCAATTTCTCCACTTTTCCCTGAGCTCCTTTGGGGAAAGGTGACCATCCTTGGAGCTCAAGGGTATCCCTGCCCTAAGGACACCTCTTTAAACGGACTCTAGCTTTTCTCTGGTTGCCTTCCTCCACACAGATCAAGGAGTCTGCAGGCCAGGGGGTGCCCCACCAGGAGCCCACCCCACACTCCCTATATTAGTCAGCTTGGACTGTCATAACAAAATGCCACAGATTCAGGGGTGCTTAAACAACAGAAATTTAGTTTTTCACAGTTCTAGAGACGAGAAGTCTGAGATCAGTGGTATGCCAGCATGAACAGTTTTTGGTGAGAACTCTATTTCTGGATTGCAGATGGCCACCTTCTGTCTATGTCTTCACATGGTCTTTCCTCTGCGTAGAGAGAGGGAGAGAACAAACTCTCTGTTGTCTCTTCTCATAAGGACACTAATCCCATCGGATCAGGGCCCCTACCTTATTCAACCTTACTTACTTTCTTAGAGGCCCCATTTGTAAATAAGCCATACTGGGAGTTAGAACTTCAGTATAAGAATTTGGGAGCTGGAGGCAAGGGACACAAATATTCAGTCTCTAACGGTCCCCCTCCAGAATGAGTTCCTGGTACCCAAGACAATGGAATTTTCTGCCCAGACAGCTCAGGCCACATTGCTGGATGTCTGCCTGAGACTTCCCTGAGCCAGGTGGCACACTGCCACATCACTGGGATGTGTATGGGGTCAGGGTTCTGGGGTTGACCTTGGACACTGAGGCAGGAAGAAGAAGGAGGAGGGGGAGGGGAGGAGAAGGAGGAGGAGGAGGAGGAGGAGAAGACAGGAAGAAAGGAAGAGGCTGGAGGCCAGGGGCTGGGGGCCAGGGGCTGGACGCTGGCTCTCTCTGTACCTTCAGCTTCCTCTGGCATGGAGCTCTGAGAATTCTGCCTTCCAACCTGAACTTCCAGGTTGTTGAGAAGGCATATTTGTTAAGATTGGAGGATAGAAAATGTTTAACAGTTTTTAGCTTGATGGATAACTTTTAAGTATTTAAAATATGGTAGGTAGCTCCCAGTGCCCCACAGATGTGAGGTGCTGACCTGGTGGCAGGTTGTTTGTCCCAGTTCCTTCTGGACTCCTTTTACAACTCCAGCTCTGATGAATTAGCCAGTGTTAATCGGGCAGTAAAGTTAAGGAGAGTAATACTAATCCGATTCTACCTGAGATCGGGTTCTTAACTCACTACTTTTTCTGACAGGAATTCTATGTCATGATTCTTACATCATAGTATTAACTAATACTTAATCCAGGCTTGCCATTTGCCAGTTACTGTTCTAAGCACTTTATATGTATTAACTCATTTGATTCAGCAACCTGTAAAATAATATCATTACTATTTTCATTTCATACAGAAGGACATAGAAACACAGAGAGATTAAGAAACTTGTCTGTAGATTTGAACCGGAACAGTTTGGCCTTAAAATCCTGCTCTTAACAATTATGCTATAGCTTCCTCAAATAAGAGCTAATATTTATTGAGCACTCCCTATAGACCAGACCCTGTGCTGTTGCTAATACTATGAGGTTGGTACTATTATTTCCCCATTTTACAGGTGGAGAAACTGTACTTTAGGAAGGTGAAGAAATCCATCCACGTATACACCCCTAACAAGCCATGTTGGTAGATTTGAACATGGGTAATCTGGTCCCAGGCACATGCTCTTAACCAGACCCATTCTGCTTGCTTGATGACCTTTCCTTGAAGGAGAACTCACAGGTAGTGAGGAGAGCCTAGACATATCACTGGGTCAAATGGTGACAGTTACCACAGAGGAAATTCATCTATGCTCAAGGAAGAAATAAGCTGTTTTGAGTAATACAGCAATTTGAGGAAGTTAAATGGATTAACATTGCAGGTCATGTTTCACATTGGGAAATATACTTGCATTTTTAGTTCCTGTGGCTTTTATATGAAATCTCAGAGTGAATCATTACCATTATATTCTGACTTTAAGCATGTCTTCAGTCCCAGTAAGAGTGATTTATTCCTCAGGAATTTATGACCTATTTGGAACAGGTAGGCTCTGAAGCAACCTAGCCTTTGGGTCTCTGATATTATAATGGCTTCCTCCACAAGAAAGAATTTTGAATCTGCATTCTGGTTTGTCAACCAGGAGCTTTTTCTTATGATACCACAGTTCTCCTACTTTGGGACATTGCTCACATCCCTATTGATGTGATCGAAAGCTGGAAATAAGATGATATGAAGAATGTCCAAAAACACATGTCATCCCTCCTCCATAGATTCATATCTAAAGATTCTCTCAAAGCCACAAGGGTCATTGAGGGACAAAATGGATGACAACACCTCGCTCTTCTGCCCCAACTCTCATGACCACAGCAGTCTGGCATGACATCATCTATGTTATTGTTGAAATTGAGAACCCAGCGGATTCCCACGCCACGTCTTGGGTCAGGTGGCTTTGGGTGTTTTCCAGTCCCTTTGTCTAGTGTAGGGCTTTGTTTGCTGATCTTTATTGTCTTTGAAAACATTATTTGATTATGCGGAAGAGCCTGCCTAGAGTAGGTTAAAATATAAACTCATTGTCAATGCAAAAAGAACGTTAGCTCAAGGGGAAAAGATGGCTGCCCATATGATGTGATTTCCTGAGAAGGAGCCTAGATCTCAAAACAAAAATACAACCTCTGCCCTCACACCCAGAGTCCTTCCTCGTTAATGTCTGACTTTTCTATTGCCACACTCTAACGTCTTTAGCTAAACAGAGACCTATCTGTGCTCATGTTTATAATGAGGATGTTCTCTTTATCAGAAAGCACAAGTATCTAACTCCGTTATATTCAAGTTACAAGTTTAGAATCCTATGGGTTAAGTTAGGATTGCAAATTTTACTAAAGGGCTTTTTAAAACTTTGATTTGTGGACTATACCCTTGAGAGTATGTCTAGAGTTAGGCCTGAGAATTTGCATTTCTAATAAGTTCCTAGGGGATACTGATGCTGCTGGTGTGTGAAACACTTTGAGAATGACTGGACTGGTGGTTCTCATGCTTTCTTCTCCACATTAACACTCCTGGTGGAGGATGCTTGGGATGGGATGCTGTCACCTGGGTCACTAGGGCAGTGGTTCCCGCTGCATATTAAAAGCACATGGAGGGGCGCCTGGGTGGCTCAGTCGTTAAGCGTCTGCCTTCACCTCAGGTCGTGATCCCAGGGTCCTGGGATCGAGCCCCGCATCGGGCTCCCTGCTCTGCAGGGAGCCTGCTTCTCCCTCTCCCACTCCCCCTGCTTGTGTTCCCCTCTCTCGCTGTGTCTCTCTCTGTCAAATAAATCAACAAAATCTTAAAAAAAAAAAAAAAAAAGCACATGGAGCTTTAAAGAAATATGTCAGTCAGGATTGTATTTCAGACCAAAGAACCCAGAAAGCCTGGAGGTGGGACCCGGGCCGGGGTAATTTTTTTTTAATTCCACAGGTAATTGTATTTTATTATTTTTTAAAAAGATTTTATTTATTTATTTGAGAGAGAGAGAGAGAGCACTAGTAGTGGGGAGGGGCAGAGGCAGTGGGAGAGGGATAAGCAGACACTCCACTGAGAGGAGAGCCCAGTGGGTCTCCATCCCAGGACACTGAGGTCATGACCTGAGCTGAAGGCAGACACTTAACCGACTGAGCCACCCAGGTGCCCCTCTATAGGTAATTTTAATGTGTAGCCAGGGTTAAGAATCTTTGTTCACAAGAGTTCCTTTGGTGGGGGTGGGGGGCGTGAGGGTGGGAGGCAGAGATTCGTGTTTTAACACCCTTCCTGCACATATTTTTGATACATTCCCATGGGGTAATATTCCTTTTGCCCATTTCATAACCAGGTTGAAAATCCCCAGATGAAAATGTCCAAAACTTAAGGCCTGGACATGGCATTCCCAAGAACGAAATGGTCAGGGTCACATATCTAGAATTCTTTTGTGATTATCGTTCTCCTTTTTTTTTCCCCGCCCCCCTGTAATTGCATAGGAGAAGGTCACATACCAAGTTGGGAGCTGCAGTAAGATAAAGGAGCTGAAATAAACATGGTTGATTCCTTCTTGTGGCCTCTTCTCCTGCCCCCACTTTTACCCATATACCCTCCTTCTGTACTTGCTGATACCTGGGCCAGATGGAGGGCTGAACCTCACTGGCAAAGACAGATAGCCGATAGCACCCTGAGAACTTCTCATACCTGATGCAGGCCTTTTGACATCAAGGACGTGGACCCCAGAAACAGGCGAAGTCTGAGTGGGTATGACGGTGAAGGCCCCCTGGCTCACAGGGAGGCCTGGAGCCAAAGGTGTGGGACCCCTTAGAGTAATTGGATCAGAGATCGGAGGTTGCTAGACGATGATGCTAAAACTCAAGGTTTCCATTCCAGTATTAACACTCCCTAAGTGACTAAGGGTAAGCCGTCTGTCTTCCCAGAATCTCAAATTCCCCCACATACACGGTTAGGAAACACGATAATGTATCTACCAGAGAGGTATTGTAAGACCAACTAACATGTTCTTACATAATCATAAAGCAAAAAAAGAAAAATGCTCATACCGCAGCTCTGTTCTTTGGATTAGAAAATACTGGCATTTTTAACTTCACGATGTTTCTAGATGTCTAATTCCACCTAGGAATTCTAGAATTCATAATTCTGTAACAGTACTTTCAATACACATACATATGATTCAGACTTCTGCATAATAAGCAGTCCATAAATATTTGTTGACTAAATGATGGGTGATTAATCAGTTGATTAAATGAAGGCATTTTCAAAATCAGATGTACCACTAATAAATAAAATCACAAGCTGTTTTTCTAAATGAATAACTCAGTGAATACTTCCTAAGCTGAATTAATTACCACAGTCTACAACAACTCTACATTAGAGATATTAAATATGTAAAATATGTAATAAATTTCCAAGTTAATCAGTTTACTCGTGCCTAGGCTAAAATGGTCAGGGTCATGTACCTAGAGTTGAGACAGCAGAAACCGAAAAAGTGACAACTATGTTGATGAGATCCAGGGATTCCTGCTATGTTGTGACCAGAAGAATGTAGCCCCAACACCCCCTGCCCTGCTCTACTTTTTCTTGTTTTTCATAGCATTTAGCTCCTGCCAACATAGTATATAACTGACTTTATATTATATAAACCAACCAGCCCTTAGAGTTCTCATTTGTATAGTGAAATATGAATTTTCTTTAATCTTCTGTATTTTCCCAGATGATCTCATACTTGATAACTTAAGAGCCTTCTGGATTTCAGGGCCCAGAAAGAAGCTCATCTTAAAAAAATGCAAATTTTAGGTGACCCCAAGTTTAACTGGCATACAATGTGTTTCTGAAAAGTCAAAACCAACATTGTATTATGTATGGCCCACAGGACGTATGGAATCTAGCTCATAGAAAATAATGTTTCAGTGTATTCGGTGTATTGGTCAGAATGAACTTAGAATATTCTGTGTTCTATTCTAGACAACATTATTTTGATGAGACAGGCACAAGCTGGAGTGATATCAAAATGGGCAGTCTAGGCAGCTCTCTGGAAATTTTATCACTTAAAGAAAAATGGAACTCACTGTGAATTTTCATTTTAAAGACTGTAAGTGTTAGAGTGGGCATGATAGTTGATAGTTCTGGTAGAGAAAAGACAGTACACATAGTCTTAGCCAGCTCAGGCTTCTGTAACAAAATACCATAGACTAGGTGGCTTAATTAACAGAAATTTATTTCTCACAGTTCTGGAAGCTAGAAGTCCAACATCAAGGTGCCAGCCTATTCAGTTTCTGCGCAGTGTTCCTTCCCTTCTCTGCTCACTGTGTGCTCACGTGGCCTTTTCTCAGCACTTGCGGAGGATAGAGCTCTCTCTATTCCTTTAAGGACACCAGCCCTACTAGATTAGGACCCCGTCCATATAACCTCATTTAATCTTAATTAAGTCCCAAATTCCCTTTGTCCAAATTCAGTTACATTGGGGGTTAGGGCTCGAACATACAAATTTTGGGAAGACACAATTTAGTCCACAGTACAGTCTGTTGCCCTCTAAAGTAAACATATTGGGAGGCATGTCGTAACTCACTGTAAGAAAACTTTCTAGCTGAAGCTGTTCAACCATAAAGCCAATTGCCCACCCTCTGAAGCTCTGGCCTTCCTATCACTGGAAGTCAGAATTCAGTTCAGAGAACCATTCTCACAGTGATGTTGGGGAGAAGATTCCTATAGTGAATGGAAGTGTAGAACAGAAGACTGCTAGGGGCTCTGCAATTCAAAAACTCTACCATATTTAAACTTTTTTAAATGTTGCTGTTCTACTAGATTCACCCCAAGTTGTCCTCCTCTCGAAGGATTGAAACCATATGTGGTTATTTTGGCATAAGAAGAGAAGTTCAGTAAAAGGCTTAAAACAACAAAATTCAAACAATTTTGGATTAAGTAAAATTTCACAATTCTTGGTTTTGCAGAGAGCAACGATATGTCTATGATTCTCATCTGGATTGGCTTGGGTTTCTGATCTTGTGTGGGGTTGGGAGGAAGTGGTTTAAGTAAATTCTTAAACTGCATCCCAAACACTGCGTGTTACCAGTTTCTTGAGAAACTCACAAAGGTCATCCTGGATTCCATGAATAAGATTAGAGGTGTCTAATATGTAAGATCATTTCATACCTAGTGTCTGGTAACCTTTAGGTAGAAAGAGCCAAGAAAAAGAAACTAGATTAAGAAAGAAAAATAGGAATATTCTTTCACTACTTTTCTTCCAGAAATTACACAGCCTCCTAGTATGACTGCCAGATGTAGTAAATTTTCAATAAAAACTTTCAGTTCTGGATGAACCAAAAATACTTGGCAACCAACACTATTTATTAATTCTGAACTCTGTTTTACTGTGAGCTGCATTACGGTCAAAGTTTTAAAAATATGATAGTTTAACTTAACACAAAATATGTTTTGTATTTTCCTAAAAATTATGTCAATGAGCATAAGACAAAATGAGTTAGTTGGAGTTTATACCTTACTATTTAGTAAAATGAGTTATACTCTTAAGAATGTTTAGCAAAAAGGATATCAAAAGCTGTATTTACGATGAGGAGAGAATAGTTTCCATACAAATTAAGAGCAATGCTTCCAACTCACATCAGTCAGGATCCAACAGCATAAAATATGGTTCATAGTGATGGCTTTTTTTTCTCTCTCTCTCTTTCTTTTAGGTCCTTGGACACAGGACAAAGAAGAGATCTCCAAATTGGTACACATATTTTGTTGATGAGTCCTAGTTCATTAGCCTGTGCTGACTTATAAAAAAGGGTCTTTGACTTGAACTTGATCTCATGGCTTCCTATAGTAAGGTAATCATGTAATTTATATGTGAAAATGACCACGGCACTTTTGAAAGTGAAAGGGGACTTAATTACACTAGCCTAACAGGCATAAACAGAAAATGTGCCAGGCAAACCAGAATATTTGGTGGCCATATCATAGGACACATCACAGGTTGATGCCCCATCCTCCATTGCACCCCAAATGATATCCTAAGATGGTAGTCTTCAAAGTATAGTCCCAGACCAGCAGTACTAGCATCACATGGCAACTTGTTAGAAATGTAAATTCTGGCCCCAGACCTTTGGAATCAGAAACTCTGAAGTAGGCAGGGCAGCAGTATGTGTCTTTTAGAAACCCTCCCGTTGATTCCAAGGAAGGCTAAAATTTGAGATCCACTGGTGTAAGCCAATCATAATGTTCATTTCCTTCATCAGTGATGGGTTTAGAAACAGGAAGGCCTAAAGACAGTTTGAGCCAATGACATATAAAAAGAGGCCAGCTGGAGATTTCTGGAAAAGATAAATCAATCTCTTGTTGAACGAGGGAATATATTGCCTTACGGGTTGAAGACAAATGACTCTGGGAACTGTAGAGCAGACACTTGAAAAGATGCTGGCACCGTTTGGCTGCTGGACCAAGCAATCCAGAAGTCCATCCAACCTCTGGGTTATGTGAAGGAATTACTGGTTGAAGCTATTTCAGTTTCAACCAGCTTAAAGCATCCTTCTACACCAGCACTCATTCCCACTTGTCTTGAACCTGCCTTTGCACCATTATCTTCTCCCACAATGCCATCCTCTCTTACTTTTCTCCCTTCTATCCCCACCCCTTTTCTCCTGGTCAGATCCCACTCATCCTTCAAAGTCCAGTTCACCGCCTTCCTCATAAAGGCTCTACCCCAACTTGTCTCTTCTTCAGAATTCAGTTTCACTTGCTTTCTGAACCACTGATCTGTGTTCATCATATACCACCTCTTACTGCTTTGTCTCCTGTCAAAGTGCCTTAGCATGTACGAGGATGTAGCCCCTGGCATTGGGTGTAACACTCCAGGATGCTCAGGAAGTATTTGATGTAGATGGTGATTCCACTGGTCCACGGAGATGAGGGATGTGGTGTGGCAGCAGTTTCTGCCACTGTTAGCAACCGCCGTCCGCAGGTCACAGGCGTCCTTGACGATGACCACCACATCACACCCTGCCTTGATTCCAACTCTATTCCCACCTTGGCCTAAAGCTAGAGTTAGACACCTTCATGATCTCCATGAGCCAGAAACTCCAGGAGCAAAAAGAGATACCAGGTTAGCGCTCACACAGAACAGGACTTCATGGCACCGAGGCAGGTCTATGCAGTGAGTAGGAAATGGAGCTGCCGGACCATCACTAGCACCCTTCTTGGCATTTGCTTTCTTCAGAAACTGGATACCACCAACCGAGTTGTACTGGTGGCAGGAAGCTGAGAGTGAGGATGGATGTGAGCCAGAGGTTACTCTGGCCCCTAAGAAGGCAGCATAGCTTACTATTTGAGGATGTGGGTTTTAGAATCAGACCACCTGGATTTGACTTTCCGTAGAGTAGCTGTCTACTTATAATCTTGGGCAAGTTGTTTGACATCTCTGACTCTCCATTTCCTCATCTGTAGAATGGGGATACTAATCATATCTCATTTTCCGACATGAAATCAATAGGATCAGGTATGTAAAACATTTAGCATCACTCCTGGTATGCAGGAAACACTCAGTAAATAGTAGTTCTTCTTAGTGACCCAGCCTCTCCGTGGCCCAGTGCTGGCTTCCCTCCTCCCTGGGGATGTGGGAGGAGGAGGGCCTGACACTTCCCTGTTCATAGGCAGGGCAGTGAGTGAATAGTGAAGAGAGGAAACTGGGATCTTAAGTGCAGCTCCTGGCTTCCTGCCAGCACGGCAGCTGTGGTTTAGCATCTGAATATAAAACCGACCCATATCCTCCTCAGCACAACACTTCTTCACCCCACCTTCCCCAGCCACCACCCTCACAGAGAGTCACAGGCAAAGCAAGCAAGTGCTGTGGTTGATATGAACTCCTTGCATTTACCCAGCACTTTGCAGTTTACAAAGTCCTTTCCCATCTTTTCTCTCATTTGGCCCCCATACCACCCTAGTGCTGTAGCCAGGGGTCGCCCTTGTTAGCCCCATTTTACCCGTTAGGAATCAGAGTGATTGGGTGACTTGCCAAAGGCTGCAGAGTCAGGGAGTTACAGAGCCAGGACTCAGAGAGGCTCTGACTCCAACTTAGTCATCGGCCCGCCCCCTTCATGGCCCATATTCCCTGCACATGGAATCAGGTTTTCCAAAGAAAAGCATAATTCGTATGTTCTACGGGTGACATTATTTCAGCCAAATTGTCAAATAGAGAAAAACTTCTCACCTCTCTCTCCAGGATCCTTTGCTTAATGTCCAAGTGTGTATATGGTTCCCAAGAAAAAGAGGGGACAGGTCTGCGTTCAGTTAGTTATGCAGAAAGTATTTACTGTCATGCCTTAACCCTAAGCAGGGACCAAATCCTATTTCACTTGAGTGTTTGCCCAGATCTCAACTTCTTATGTTAATTCAAACCAGAGTTCCCATATTTGACTATCTGTCATGGTTCTTTTCTTTCCCTTCATATTCAAAGAAGGAACCTGAAGTGTTTATGAAAACTGCAAGAGGACAAAATCAGATGGAAAGATTTAGAGATCTAGGGTCAAAACTGTGAATTCACTGCAACAGGGAAGGATTCCAAGCACTTGTTTGAAACAGAGAATCTTAGTGTGGATCATGTTAAGCAAGCAACTCTGGTTTGGGACAGCTGATTCTTGTGCAGAAGTCTTGTTCTCAGACTGGCTAGGAACTGAAAATGTGGCCACCAATGGAACAACCAGTCTTAGTCTCTGAGCCATCCATACCCACTACTCTAAGTGGTGTAGAGAGCCTGGACTTCAAGATCTTACAGACCTGACTTAGAATCCTGCTTCTGAAATTTCCCAGTTTTGTGACCTTAAGTAACTTCCCTAGCCTCTCTGAGCTTTGATTTTTTTTTTTTTTTTTTTTTTTTAGGATTTTATTTATTTACTTGAGAGAGAGAGAGAGAGCAAATGAGAGGGAGAACATAAGCTGGGGAGAGGGGCCGAGGGAGAGGGAGAATTAAACTCCCTGCTGAGCAGGGAACCAGACATGGGGCTCGATCCCAGGACCCCAGGACCATGACCTGAGCTGAAGGCAGCCACTTAACCAACTTTGATTTCATCTGTAAAATGGGAGAGTAGTACCAACCTTCCAGATTGGTGGGAGGATTATGTTATCCAATTTAAATAGAATACCTGGCACCAAATGGGTGATTAATAAATGGTAGGGATGACTTCTTAGTTTAAGCAGTTAACAAGAATTTTCTAAACAGCGTTTTCTAAACAATATCCTTACAGATAATGCAATTTAATGATATCAAAAAAATGACAAAAAGCCATTGGTTATTCTCAGCCCAAACAAGCCCTCCCTGGCCTCCATCAGGCTCAGCCAGCTACTCAAGAAACTCAATTATTTGCAGACAAAAGATTCTGCATCTCCATGTGACAAGATCACTTTAGGACTTAACATCAGATCTAGGCTGCTCCAAGTCATTCATTCCTGTATCACATTTACTTGATGTGGTCAGCCTGATGTCATCCCAGTTCTGCCATTGACTATTTGTTTGAACCAAGGACTAATTGGAACTAACTGGCAAGTTCCAATTTCCTCGTCTGCAAAGAAGTTTGGACATACAGTAAATTTTCTGCAGTCTCTACCAGTTCTTTAAAATTGTGCTTCTGAAATCTAGAAAGAATCCTGCCTTGACTGCTTGGTGAATAGGTAGTGAGAACTAGAAATTGTATTCCCGTAGAACAGAAAAAGAAATGGAGGTTCAGACGAGACAAGTAACGCACCTAAAGTTATAGAACGAATAAGGGGCAGAACCGTGTAGTCTTCTGTCTCCCCACCCCGTGATTCCTCGCCAACCCATCATCTTAAACAACAAATCATTACCGATTGTCCAGCATGTACAAGGTGTTGTGACTGCCTCTAGTTGCCTAACTGGTTGCTTCCACCAACGCCTGGCAGAACAGAAACCAGAACCCGCAGCCACCCATCCCATGATCAGTGCCTTGCACCCCTGCACATAGTGTGATGACTGGGAACTGCACTTAGAAACCAACACAAAATGTGAAGTCATCGGAAGGCACAAAACAGCAATTAATAATTCTATTCGGTGTTACTCCCTTTCTTCTAGAATGTTAGCTTTACAAATGCTATCGTAGATTTTCCTCTAAGGCAGCTTCAATGATGTGACCCATTTCCTTGTGTGAGAAAGGCTCAAGAATATTGGAACTCATTACTCGCCTCAAAGAAGAAAATATTTTGTTTGGCACAATGTTGACTGTTGATCCACAAGTTCAACCTGACTATTCTACTTAGAAGAATAGTGCTTCCCGCCGAGCAGGGAAGCACAAATGAGTTTAGCTCCACAAATTCAGGGTCTAAAATATTCTGGCCAAATCCTAAAGAAATTGGCCCCCTTACAAGTGAAAATTCCAACCAAAATGAAAAACACTTTGCACAGAGGCCATACTGTATGTTTTTAGAGATGATGCCAGGGCCATGCTGAGGGTTTTCAGAGTTGTGCAATGGTAGCGCTTTCTACCCATGATCTGTCATACTTCTAATTAATTTTTCCCATTGTTTGGTCTTTTTACCCAAAGTAGCAAGTTTCTCAGGTCATGAGGGAACATGTGTTGGTGTCTAAAGTTGTTCTGTTGGGGAATGTGGGGATAGGGCCAAGTAGGCCAGACTCTTCTGGCAAGTCTGAGCCTTCCGTCCCCTCTTCCTTTCCCTCACAAGCCAAATCCCAGAAGCCAAGCAAAGAGGGGCTTGAGGCGTGGCTGTAGGAGAGGCAAGAGTACTGAGGCGCAGTCTGGTATCTGCCCCCTTCCAAGACCAGACCCGGGCTAATTTGAAGTTATCATACCCTCCAGCTATGTCTTCTGCCAAGATCTATATCTGTGGAATCTGTTAGAAGATTTCATTGAGCTAATAAAAGCATTATGAGTGTAGTCAGTAAAATGAGCTTTTAACAACCTGGGAAATTGCTTAGGCCATAATGGTAAATGAACAAACAAAACAAAACGGATATATAAGTAAAAAATATTCTTAGAAAATAAGATTTGAGGGGCTCTTGGGTGGCTCAGTCATTAAGCGTCTGCCTTTGGCTCAGGTCATGATCCCAGGGTCCTGGGATCGAGCCCCGCATCGGGCTCCCTGCTCCGCGGGAAGCCTGCTTCTCCCTCTCCCACTCCCCCTGCTTGTGTTCCCTCTCTCACTGTGTCTCTCTCTGTCAAATAAATAAAATCTTAAAAAAAAAAAAAAAAAAGAAAAGAAAAGAAGATTTGAAGAAAAGACACCAAAATGTGAACACTCTGGGCTGGAAGGACTGTGGACTACTGCTGTATCCTGCCCAGTATACATTCTCCCTCCAGGAAATAATCACCTATATTTGATTTGGTAAACCACCCTCCCCTCTTTCTCAGACAAGTGTCTTGGGTAAGCTGCCGAGGTGGGACCCAGTGGATTAAAGCTAATCATCTCATCTCATTCCCCCTGCCATGGTTTGTGCATGGACATGTAGCTGAATTCAAGCCAATGAGACACGAGATGTTTGCTAGAATTTTGGGGAAAAGCGGATTTCACTCTTCTCCTACTGCAATGGTATGTGATGCTAAGTTTCAGACTGTAGCAGTCATTTTGTTACCATAGAGTGAAAGCATGGTAATGAGTTGGGTGACCCCTGAGTAGAGCCAAGGGCTCCAGCCATACTGTCCAATCAGAGTAAAGAGATGGACAGAAGCCAGGTTCTTGGTGGCATCATTTGAGCCCATGGATCAAAGCTTGCCCGGAGCCTCTGGACTTCTCAGAAGTGGTATTGGGTTATTTTGTCGCTTGCAGTATAAGAAGCCATAATTGATACAGAAATTGATACTGACTGTATTTTAAATTATAAAAGTAACTTTTCACTCTGTATTTATGAATAGCTGTTCCCATAGTGTTCAAGAGCACAGTCTCAGGATTCAAATCCCAGAGTCTCTATTAGGAGCAATGAGACCTTGGGATAGTAGCTTTTCCACTCTGGGACTCAGTTTTCCCCTCTTTAAAAGGAGGATAATAACACCAGTTGCACAGAGTTGTTGTGAGAATTGCTAATTAAGATATAAAGCACTTAGAAAAATGTCTACACGTGGTAAACACTAAGTGTTTGTTATCACTCTGATTTTCACACACAGTAATCCCCAGAGGGAGCAGCGTGGCCAAACATTGTGGATAGAAAAGATTTTTCTTCCAACCCTCGCTATCCCATTACATTTTTGACAAGCTCAAAATACTTAAAATCATTAGAAGGTATTTGTGAAACATGTGGTGAGGTGACAATGTGGCATCATGAAAGAGCGTGATTTTGAGAGCAATAAAGACTTAGGTCCCAGTCCCCATGAGCGAATATCTACTGGGTGGCCTTGAGCAGTTGTTTAAATTCTCAGAGCTTGATCTTACTCAGATCCATATCTAAGTGCCTGGCACATAGTGGATTTTCAGTAATTGTTTATGGGACAAATGAACTGAATAAATTGGACCATTTATTGGGACAATAAATAAATCCCCTTAATTCCTGGGTCTTTGGAATACCAGAGCAAGCTCCTATTTGATATAATTCCCTTCTCCAGATCCAGATCTTCTTACTGACTTAAGAAATGCTGGATTTAAATGTGTAAAAATAACATTCAGTATGAACATATATGTAAATAGCTTTCAACTTTTGCCTCCTGTGTTGGTTTTCTATTGCTGCACAACAAATTACTACAAACGTAGCATCTTAAAACAACACACATTTATTATCTCAGTTTCTGTGGGTCAAGTGTCTGAGCACAGCTTGACTGGGTTCTCTGCTTTGGGTCTCACAAGGCTACAATCATTTTGTTGGCTGAGGATGCTGTCTTATCCGAGGCTTGACTTGAGCAGGATCTGCTTTTGTTGGCGGAATTCACCTCCCTCAGTTGTAAGACTGAAGGCTTCAGTTTCTTACTAGCTGTTGGCCAGAGGCCACCCTTCATTTCTTGATACATAGATCTTTCCATATGACAGCTCATAGTATGGCAGTTTGCTTCATCAAAGCTAGCAAGGAAGAGTGAGTCTCCTCACAAGATAAGTATTACGATTTCATATAACATCGAGGCCACCACATGGCAATTTGATTTCTCAAAGCTACAACAGAGAGACACTAGCAAGATGGGCACTGCAATCTTACATAACATAGTGCTGTGCATCCCTTCTCTCATGGAGAAGAAATCACACAAAGAACACCGAGAAGCCAGAGGTCATAGAATTTACACTAAGAGTCTGTCTGTCATGCCCACTTACAGCAAACTAATGATTCTCATAATTTGAAATATGAGCTAGATTAGCTTTGTTCCCAGTTTCATTTGACTCTGACACTAAATTCCGTTTATTATTTGTTGATCCTGGAAAATGATCAGACCCTAAAATTCTAAAGAAAAATCAGAAAGGACAATTTTCAAGAAATTCCAGCTATGTCAAGAAGTATATTCATTTAATTTTTGCCTTTTCAGTGGGTACTGCCAGCTACCCTTGAGGAGACAGACACACATTTGCCTAAGCCATTATTTAATACAATTAGTACCAAATCACTATCCAAATTCTAGGCAAAGGGCTGGGAATTCTTGGCCCTACAAGCCCATAAAATAAAATATTTTTTAAAAAAAGTTCATGTTGGTACTTTCTTATTTGTCTGGTTTTAGTATAAATATCAGACTTGAAGCCAAGGAATCTATTTTGTAACTGAAAAGTATTCTTGCATATGAGGGTCAACAAAGGAAGTACCTTGGCTTCTCCAAGAGTTGTGTCAGAGTTAACAAAAGCAAAGTGTGGTGAAAATCCTGAAAGCCCAGGGCTATTTGACAGGGTTCCCCAGAGGTCTAGTGACAAGAAGCTAAACGCCCTCTGCTTCAATTTGCATCTGTGTTTAACCTTTATACAGAGTGGTATTTATTTCATTTCTAACTCTCTTGCTCTACTATAGTTATCCATTACAATGAAATAAAATAAGCAAATCCTAGTGAGATTAAGAAGTTTCTGCTAAATTCTCAATTTTAAAATGACAGCCATAAAACTATGGTGTTAGAAGTCAGAATAGTGGTCACCAGTGGCTTTGCAATAACTAGAAGGAAGCAGGAGGGGTCTTTGGAGTGTGTTGATCATGTTCTTTTTCTTGATCTAGATGCTCATTATATGGCTTTGTTCGGTTTGTGGAAAACTTTCAAGTTGTGTTCTTACAGTATGCCCAGTGATTATGTGAAATTTTTGAAATGGAGTTACGCTATTGCTTAGTTTTGTTGCTGAGAAATGAATTTGTCATGTTTTTGAGCTTGGAAATTTAGTTACAACTTGATTTAAGTTCCTATTTCATGCTAAACTTATTAAGTAGATTACAGTGTGGCTGAAACTGCTTCATTTTTAAATTTATTTTGAATTACTTTTCATTCTGCTTGGTGAATTAGATGCTATTAGGTTATTACAAAAATTTTAATACATACAGAAACACTGTCCCCAACTCACCATTGATCAAATATTTAATTTTTAAAATTTTCTAAGGTATTTTATGCTAATAATGATAAATATAAAACTAGGGGACTGAAATTGGTAAGGAGTGGGACCAAGAACACAGAGGAGGAAACCTTTTTAAAAGAGTAAGGCAGTGGGAAAAGAGGATAGGGGTATATACACTTGCCTCCTAAATTGGAGAAAAGTGAAGATTGCTCACAAATGATGGTATTGGTTTTTTCCAGGGAATGATGAAACAAGGTTCTGTACTAGGAATAGATGTTGGGGTGGGGCTGATAGTTCAAGGACAAGGGAAATAGTTAGGAAATAGCATTGATAAGGTAAACATGGCTGAAGGTCAAGGGAATTGAAAATACTAGTGAGAGTGCAGTTTAAAAAAAGAGTCGATAAAAGGGTTCCCACAATTTAGGGAGATAAGCAAAGGTAGGAAATAACTGATAAACTTTGAGAACAAAGACTAGAGGTCACGCTGAGGGCAAACCGTAGACTCAATGGGAAAGAGTGAGTAAAAGAGATAACAAGAGTAGGTAGCTGTGGGTAGAGAGAAACTTAACAATTGAAAATTTTGCAGGTGGAGTGATTTCGTCTGATGACTGGATTCAGGGAGTAACTACATCTGTGGGTTTCTAATAGAGATGAAGTTGAAGATGATTGGAAAAGAGAAAGATGAGAAACCATGAGGTCAGGGTTCTAACTGAGTCATTATCATGGATGCTGAAATCATTAGGCTGGGGCAGGACATGCAGATCGTTCCAAGGCTGACACAGAGTTTCAGAAAAACAACTGGGCACAGGCAAGGAAGTAAATGGCTATCTTGGTCATGGCCAACTGTATGCAAATAGCAAGCAGGCAATATTGGTCTTCGGCATAGATTATCTTTATTATGTAGCATTTTTTTCCTGGCTTTGTTCACCTACTGAGTAACCTCATTGTCCTCCATGTTGCTCTCTCACTGTACACTTACCCACCCTATGCTTTTGATATATGTGAAATCCCAAATGACCCTAAGGCATACATGGCAAGTTCTTGATTATATCAATCACTTTTCCCACTTACTGTTGCATCTTGACAGGGTTTTCTCATGACAAATCCTTAACTGAAAAGTGGTCATTTTAGGGCCAATACCCTAAAGAGGTGTCTGCAAAGTCATGCAATTCCAGCCCGGGGGGGAAGGGCTCTTTCTCTTCTGAAAAATCTTTCTTTAGTATTGATTCATTTTTTTAGCCCAGGACTTTAACCATCCCCACAAAATGTGAGTTTCTTAGAGGTTAGAACTGGGTTAAACCAATAAAGAGATACCCATGAAAGGACTGACTCAGTCTTTTGCTCTCTTGACCAGTGTGCAAGGCAGACTAGTGTGCTGTGAGATACTGATTCCCTCCATCTTTATTCCCTGTACCAGTAAAATACCATCATTTTCAATATATGCTTTGATGCAAAAGGTTTGGGAAGCCCTGACATAGCAGACATTCAATAACAGCTGACATTTATTGAGCACCTACTACGTACCAAGCACCGCATATATTTTAACTCGTTTAACCTTTGTAGCAATCCCATTAGGTTGATACCATTATTCTCATTTTGCAGATAAAGAAACTGAGATGACCTGCCCACCATCACAGACATAGAAGTGGCAGCACCAGGATGCAAAATCAGGCAATTTGCAACCAGAAAAGTACACTTAGCCACTATACATTGCCTCTAAATAAATGTTTGCTAGATCTAAATAAAAATTTTAATTTAAATTTTATACGTTTGTTTTAAACATCCCTATAAATGGCAGAACTAGAATACAATCCAGCCACACTCTGTAGGTTGGCTGTAGCATGACAGGGAGCAGCAAGAGCTGAACATAGTGGAGCTTTGTCTCTCTTACATCCCCGGGTTTGCTTGGAACTCCCTTAGCACTAGAGCTGCTTTTCCGTGTCTTTTCAGAATTATCTGATCAACAAGAGATCATAATTTGTTCTGTGTTTTCCTCTGTCTGAATCCTCAATATAATAAAAAACTCTGTAATTTCACACACACACACGCACACACACCCGCCATTCTTCCAGACACACACACACACACCCGCCAT